>NC_087308.1:10381333-10626387 GCF_015220805.1 Pogoniulus pusillus
TAATCAAACTATGGGACTACGTGAAATCCTTAGGCCTTATCTTTCAATGGGATTCCAATCTAAAGGACCCTTTGTTACTTACAGAGGTGGGGTGACCGCCTTCTCCTAAATTTTTTTCTTTGCAGTGGCTCGGAAGAACAAGCACTCTTCTTAAAGGGACCAGACTGAATTTCTAATAGATGCCTTGCAAATTAAAATCCTGACAATGTTTCTAATTTTGATTGTAATACATCTTAGAGTTTTAAGAGTTTACTGGATAAGTTGTTAATTGCAATAGGATAAGTTTAGGAATAGTTTTAGCAGAATAATTGTAATAAGGCTTAAGTAATTAAAATAAAGTAATTAAGATAGAGCATATTAAGTAAGTGGTAGAATATAATGGAATTGTTTTGTAAGTGTATCTGATTTTGTGATTTAAGGTTCTTTTCCTTTTCTGAATGCCAGGGTATTTTCAAGGATCTCCATGAATGTATCATCTTCTTAGATTTTCTTTGTTTTTTCCTTAGTAATGATTTACTGGTTTAGACTTTTTAAGTTGATAATATAGTTAAGGTTAAGAGTTTATAATAGAATGTAATAGAATATTATAAAATATTTTTCTTAAGTCTTTTCTGTATATTAATATAGCATTATAGGATAAGGATTATATGAAAATAAATTTAAAAAATAATAAAAAAGAGGGGTATAAGGGGCAGCCACCCTGAAGAGGGACTGCAATAAGAAAACCTTATACATTTTCAATTTTTAAACTGCTTTCTTATGGATAACAACACCTGATTATCAGAAACTTTAATGCAAATGATTCTTTTGAGAAAAGAAAGAGAAGAAAAAATTGGAAAAGTCTTTTGTCACATCATACATTGAGATTCACCCTAGAGATTCTTTTTCTGGTTTTATGTGATTGTTCAGGCATGTTTACAGGCTTCTGATGGATACCAGCTCAGAAGACAGATACTGTGGCAAGAACTTGAATGCTGAGATAATGGTTGTGTTTGTATGTGTAGGTATAGGTTTTGACCATGCTTAATCTAGGTATTTTCATGAGTTTCCAACAATTCCTACTCATAGGTAAAGATGGGAAACAACAGTTTCATTGGCAATATTTAAAGTGCTGTACTTGTTATCTTTTTGTAAAAGGCGCCTTGCAGAAGGATAAGAAGCACTGCTTTTATTTTTAATAAAACAAAGAAAAAAGTATGTTCCATCAGTTCATGCTTTTCAACCACAAATTGAATCAGCCCAGCATGGCACTTTCAGGTCTCTTATTAGATATAGATAATGTTAAACATGCTACCTTATTTTTTGCTTTTAGCTCAGGGACATGATTGTGAAAATTTTGACGGACTAAATGTTTTGTTATGTTATAATTGTAGTACTCTTATTGCTTATATTCTTACTATGTTTTTTTTGCAATGCATTCAGAGTCAGAATTTTTTTTGTGCAACAGAAAGGGGGAAATGTGGGACCACAGGCCATTAATGAAGAACAATGGTCAATCATCAGTGTCAACACAAGCCTTGGGCACAAACTATCGGAGTCAGAGTGATCTGATCTGATGAATATGCCTGTCCTTCTTATCTGATGAATATGCTAAGACCGCTGCTCCACGGGAAGCAGATGTGGCAGACAAGAATTTAGATTGGAAGAAAAGACGTTTTTGCATGTGATAAAATGACTAATCAATATGTAAAAATGTTAAGCCTTCTGATGCCTTCTGACAAAGTATATAAATCCTGTATGTTGCCTAATAAAGTCGGAACTTAGCTTGCATCAAGCTGCATCCCCGTCCCTCTTTGTCACAGCAAGAAAGACCCTGGAAGGAAGACTGTGTGGGATCTTCATAGCAGATAATCATTCCAGACCACTGGGGTTGGAATTGTTGGAATTGGGGTGGAGAATGGGAAAATACTTCTGTTAATGAACTCCAAGAAATGATTGTAATAACCCTACCTCCTATTATGAATATGCATGCTCTTGTGACATAAATTGTGGCTTGTGCCAGCATGGAGTGTGCAGGATTGATGGAGCGATCCTGCCTGTACCCAGCACTGTAATAAAACATACCTACTTCATAACTCTGCATGAGTTTTGGGGTTCATTTCACAGGTCAAGAGCTGGCAAACCCGTGCGTGTTTTCCCCTCCTGATGGGAATCCATGGGTGGTGGAAACGCAGGTAGCTCCGGTCATGCCGATAGCTTCCTCTGGTCCCATAGCTCCGGACAGTGTTTCAAAGATGGTGCCACGTGGAAGCAGCACCATCCTCCTTGTCGGGCTGATTGCCATGGCAGCCATCCTCTTGCTGGGCGCAGCCACTCCCAATTCAGGGGATGAGCTCATGACTCCAGAAGAAATGGCCGTGCCTTAGTACCCTTCCTGTCCTGTCCCAGCACAGGCAGCGTGCATGGGGAGGCTGCGGCTGCAAACAGCGAGCCTGCATTTGGAGTGTGTCCTGCCGGGGAACCTGTGGAGAGCAGCGATGGGGATTCCCTTCTCCTGCTGCGAGTAAGCCTTAACTTTACTGTTGTGGAACTGGCAGTATCAAGCATGGGAGGAGGAGGGGGTTTGCCCCGCTTCCCGTGCACTCCTGCCGGTTCTGCACAAGGTAGCCAGCCAGGACTAGCGGCAAAGGGCAGTGTGTACCCACGTATCCCCACTGAGTTTCCAGCAGTGGCAGAAGCAAAAGTGGCAGCAGAAGCCCTGGTGCTGAGCTCAAGCGGTAGGACAAGCCACAAGGGTGCCCTGACAGTAGCGCCTCCTCTGGCCAGTGAGGTAGAGGTGAGGATGGGCGCTCATGGCCAGGCAGTGGTTCCTGCGAATGGAACTGACCTCGTAGTGGTTTTCTTCCCTATTCTGCCACCTCCTTCTCATCCACCACCAGATCTTCCGCCTTTTCAGTTGTCTGTTGAGAAGGTGGAGGGAGAGGTGCTGGGAAAGGTTAAACAAAATTTGAAACAATTCTGTGATATGGCAGGTTCGCTTCTGATTGTGCAGCTAGAGCGGAGGAACTGCAAGACAGAACCCTCAGGGGTGGTGGATGGCCTGGTACAAGAGACAAGTAGAAGCATGTGACTCTTGTAGATACTGGAACTCATCTGCGACAAAGGGATCTTCACTCCTGCATATGTGAAAAGCAGAATGGAGCAACAGTTTGAAGAATGGAAGTGAACTGGACTTAGTTGCCCCATTTGACTGCCCCAGGGGTGGAGACATGCCATTTGAGACAATTTTGGGCTGAGCCGAGAGGGACTCTAAGAGAATCTGCAATGAGTAATTGAGACTTTGCAGTGGGCGGTTGCTTGGATGCACAGACTGCAAAGAGTTGAGTGAGAATGGACTGGGACTGTCCATTATTTGATGTTGAGTGCTACTGAGCACAATGCAGATGGAAAGAGAGTTCCTTTGTGAAAAGAATTTGTTGGGAAAATTGTATGGGTGTTTTCTGCCTTTGGGTGGGGATACGACCTGTCCAAGGGGTGGTTATTTCCTGGTGGGGGAAATCCAGGACATGTATGTTGGGCAATGCAGGAAGGTGGTAAGATCAAGCGTGTTCTACAAAGGAGTTTTGATTTGGACTGAGACAGTTTGAGTTTAAAGAATGTACAAGTTGTTATTGAGTCTCTTTCAGATAGTTGATGTCATCTGAGAAGTCCAATTTGATGAGAAGAGTTGTGACTAGGAACTGAGTGACAGATGGGATTGAAGAAAAGCACCGGAACAGTGCAGGATTTAGATGGCACTGTTCACTATATAGACAGTTTGTTTCTTGTTAGATGAGTAGTGTGATGAGCAGGAATTATGGGATTGAATAAGGGGTGGAATGTCCCAGGTTGAGACTATAGGGTTAAAAAAAAATCTTCTGGGGACTAGAAGATTGTTATTCAATCCCACAATTCTGCTATCTCTTTATAAACTCACAACAAGACCAGCTCGTTCTCTTTTCCTCCTCCTCCTGCCCTGTGTCTGATGGAAGCCACTTTATAGGGAAGAACATGTAAGCAGAAGGCCTGTTTTGGGGCCTCCAGAAGCTTGTTTAGGCCTCTTGGATGGCGGAGGCATTGGCAGAGGGGAGGATTGGAGCACTGGGGAGTGTAGATTTAGTTTTTGGGTTGGGGGAAAATCCAAGGGGGTTTGCTAGGGATGCGGTAATTGCTTTGTAATGTCTGCTTTATATCTCTCTCCAAATATAATTCTGTATTTTTTCTCCAATTTCATTTGAGAGTTTCATTTCTGTTGGCTATCTCTTAAAAACCATGACACACGCTGATTCAGTCTTCACTAAAAGGGCCTCCAGCCACACTCCTGGAGCCATGGAAGATAATGGCAGGGGCTGGAAGGGAGAGCTGCCCATCATAAGTGAAGATCAGGTTCGTGATCACCTGAAGAACCTGAAAGTGTTCAAGTCCAAGGGACCTGATGGGATACACCCACAGGTGTGGGAGAATTTTCTTGCTAACAGGACATGAGCTGGTAAGCAATAAGCAAACCCGTGCTGCGAAGTGTCCTTGAGTCCATACCAGGTGCTGGGTGGCCCCCCCACGCGCAGCTGCAGGAGGCTGAGCCCACCAGATGCAGGGGTGGGCACCACAGCTTGGTTTTGATACAGAATGACCTATCCGTACCTTACACATAACTTTGAGCCAATCTGTACTTTCCACTTGTACCAATCTCAAACTAAGTTAGTTGTGCATGCCTCTTCCAAGTAGCATATAAGCCACTGTATTGCCTGAATAAAGCGTACTGCTTGCAGCTAACTCAGACTGTGTGGACTCGTCAGTACTCCGATCAATCCCGCCTCCACTGGATTCTCACAGCCGCAGATTGGCACCTGAACAATGGAATTGAACCACCCTATCGCTATGCAGCTATGGGTTTGAGGTCTGCACCCCTGACCACCGAGGGACGTCCAGGCTGCGGCGGTGAGAGTGCTGAATCCTGGCTGCTAGACCACCGCGAACTTGATAAGGACTTCAACACTTCCACTCACTGCGGTAAGGAAACTGATGGTGGGAGGGACGGATCGGACATACTAGGCGCCCCCTGGTGAGGTAATCTGGACTCACAAGGTGGCCTGAGATTGGGAAAGCCGGACTAGGCGCCCCCAGGTTTCCAGCATTTCTGGTTTAATGAAAATAGAGATCAGTTTAGCGCCTGTTGTAAGGGCCAAACCCACTTATTGGCAAATATGGTGATGTGCTTGTTATCTTTCTGCAAAGGGCTCTGCAAAAGGATGAGAAACACTGCCTTAATTTCTTAAAACAAATAAAGGACTGTGGGAATAAGGCCCAATAGAAAGCCTGAAAGCAACATCTAGGGCATATCTTTGCATCATATTCAGAAATTGGTAGTTCTTAAGTACAATGGACAGATGCAGCTCATAGCTAAGGAGTGTAGTGAAAACATCAAGATTTCTGAGAATTATAGAGTGAATCCAGAACAATGTGAGTCTGAGAAAGAATACTGGACAAGAGATACACCTGTGAATCTACGACATCGATTGCTACACAGAGCCAACAAAGATGTGGCACTCATGCACTCTCTTGTGACTGTGATGTTCGTCTGGACTTTTGGTCTTCTGAATAAATGATTTGCCGTCACTCGCATAGCACTAGAGGTAGCAGTAGAAAAAGCTTTTGGGATTGTTAGTTAAGCCTGGGTTGCCAACTTGCCAAACTACTGCTACTAGCAAAAGCTCTAACAGGTTTGTTCTCTTTGTGATGTTAGTATTACTGATTTGTAGCTGTACTATTTACCCCTGTGTTGAGTACAGCCTGTGTAAGATCAAGCCTGGGCTGCTTAAAAGAAAAAAAAAAAGGAGGAATTGTGGGAGAATTTTCTTGCTAACAGGACATGAGCTAGTAATCAATAAGCAAACCCGTGCTGCGAAGTGTCCTTGAGTCCATACCAGGTGCTGGGTGGCCCCCCCACACGCAGCTGCAGGAGGCTGAGACCGCCAGATGCAGGGGTGGGCACCACAGCTTGGTTTTGATACAGAATGACCTATCCATACCTTACACATAACTTTGAGCCAATGTTGGGAACTGGCTGAAGGAGAGGGGACACGAGTCCCTAGAAGCTTGGTACAATCAAGCCCTTGACGTGAGGTCTGAGTATTGAAGCGCAGTTAAGCTGCAGCAGTGTATGTGAAGAAGCTCAAAGGAATTTGTCCTTGAGCCTTCTGATAAACAACTTCTGTGGGACTGTGTCCAGACTAGGAGGGAAATTAGCTTTAGCAGGAACTGCAAGTAGGAGGAACATGCAAATTCCAGTCTTCAGATGTGCCAAACGCTAATTAACAATACTGCATTGCACGCTGGGTTTGCACTAACTGGGGTCACACTAACCTAAAAGTTGACGCTCTCTAACTTGAAGCCTGATGCTCTCAATAAACCTCAGATTGTCTTGAAGCTAGCTCATATTGAGTCGTCTCTTGACTTTCTCGACCCCACGAGTGGCGCTCGAACACCCTGGAACTTTGGACGTCCAGCTGTGCTATGACTACATTGGACTTTTTCCTGCAGGACCTGCGCTGGTGGATCTGCTCCGCAGGACCCACGCCGCTGGACTGCGCTGCTTGATCTGCGCCGTTCAACCTGTGCCGCTGGACTCGTGCCGTTAGACCCATGCTGCTGATCCTACGACGACTGACGACTGGACCCTCCCTGTGATCACCCCAGACCCCCATCCTTCTGCGATTTAAGCCGTCTCCAAAAGGAATATATGGCTGTGCTAATTTGAAGCTAGCTAGAATGTTTTGATGAGAAGAACTAGATTTTAGGCTGTGAAAGGAAAACAATGGTGATGTCTACTTTCCTCAGAGTCTCGCAAAGGAGTTTGGGAAGGAGAAATGAAAACATTAGATAACACTCTTGCCATTTTGTCTCACTCTCTGCCTTGGGCTGCTGGCTGATCAACATCTTACTCCCTAACCTCACCTTCCATGTGGCCTAACTCACCTTTGCTTCTTAACCTCTTGGCCGAAACTCTATTCTTCCTTAGGACTGGGGTAAGGTTGAGAGGGGCAGGGGGAAGGTGCAGGGGTGGTTGAGAGCCCCTCCTGAGGACTCAGGTTTCTGGGAGGGGAGCTGTGTTTCTGTATTACCTTTTACCTTGTATATGTCTGTATATAACTGTATATACTGTAAATATCTGCTTGTATATTGTGGTAGCTATAAATAAATAGCTTCATTTATATTCCCAGAGCCGGCTGAGACTAGTCTAGATAATTTCTAAAGTGTGTGAGGGCGGGTAACACCCAAACCATAACATATTTATATTTGGCTCCCCATGTGGGGCAAATTCATTTTGAGTGATTGTTAATTAACTCTGGGAATCAGAATGAAGCGAATGAAGCAGCTATTTTACTTGGTGGGGGCTACTGTGTGGCCTATTTCCTGTTTTCTTATTTATAATTGGATCAAAGCTCACATTTTTTATTTCTTTCTTAATGTAGCTTTTAAGAAGGTCAAAGCTAAACTTACATCTGTCTTCTGGGCCTGGGGTGATCTCATTCTTGGGTATGCAGGTTTTAATGTCACTGAAAATTTTACTAGTAACATTACAGGGGTACTTCTCAATAATTTTACAAGCAATCAAACTACTGCCTTATCTACAGCAATAATGAGAGTGATTCAGCCCAAAACTGAGATGCTAGACCCTTGTTCAGGATTTTGTTCATGTCAGACTATGGTGTTTCTGTCAGGTGTGAATTCATGTCCTGTAATTTTGATTTTCATATTAGTTCTGGCATTATGTAAGAAAAATTCAAGTGCGATGCCTGTAAGAACTAGGAAACTGTCTATGTCCAAAATGAAAGATAAACAATCCAGTGGAAACCAAAACAAAGATAACTCAGGGGCACAACAAGGAACACCATCTCCTTCCCAGCAAGGGACAGCCACTATACCTCCCTCTCCAGATTCTGGGAAAGTTGCCAATACTCCTAGTGGGAATGATAACACACCAGGATTGGCAGGTGTCCCAGGAGTACAGGGAAATAATCAAAGCCAGAAAGTTCCCACTACTAATAACACTAGTAACACTAACTCAGCCAGTTTGAATCCCCAGCCAGCAGACAACCAGAACCCTGTTAGCTCTAAGAGATCATAGAATCATAGAATCATAGAATCAACCAGGTTGGAAGACACCTCCAAGATCATCCAGTCCAACCCATCCCCCAGCCCTAGCCAGTCAACTAGACCATGGGACCAAGACAACAGCATTCGTTCTTAAAGAGTAACATATCTTAAAATAGACAAAACCTCTCCCCCCCTAATTTCTGCACTATAGAAGGACCTAGACCAAATAATTATGATGAGCTGCAGGTCTAATGAGCGATTCCCAAATCCATGAAACAGTCCTCTCTTTCCAAATACTTAGATCCCGAGCTTCTGCTCTACACAAGCATACTCATGCATACCAATCTTTTCTTCACAATAATAATTTCATTGCTGTATTTATATAGTTGTACTAGGTAAACCAAGTAAATGACCTTACAGAACAGGGGTAGAAGAACAGAGTGGCATCTCTCAGATATTTTTATTTTAAAAACACATAGCTAATAGATATGTAACAGCAGAAGCTATTTCTGGCCATTCAGACACCTAGAGAAAAGACGCTATCGATAAACCAGAAGGAAGCTGCTCACTTTTGTCTTCTTGAAGGACACATTTCTGGTAATAAAAAGGAATTACAAAATTGCTTCTTTTAAAGAAACTGAACTGTCACTATTTCAAAGCAACACTGCTGCATTTATAGTGTTGCTTTATTTTAAAAAGGTTCAGTTTCTGCCATCTAGCTGCTAGTTCTAGGTTTATGTATGCCTTTATCTCAGCTTCAGCACTTAAGAGATGAAAGTTTATTCACAATATAACTGTCGTGGCGGGCTCCGAACTCCCTTCCCCCACTCTAGGGATACCCTATCCTAGGTCAGGCTGGCCAGAGCTTCATCCAGCCTGGCCTTAAACACCTTCAGGGATGGGGGCTCAACTACCTCCCTGAGCAACCCATTCCAGGCTCTCACCACTCTCATGCAGAAGAACTTCCTCCTCATGTCCAGCCTGAACCTACCCACCTCCAGCTTTGCTCCATTCCTCCTTGTCCTGTCACTACCTGATAGCCAAAAAAGTCCCTCCCCAGCTTTTTTTGTCAGCCCTCTTCAGATACTGGAAGGCCACAAGAAGGTCACCTCACAGCCTCCTCTTCTCCAGACTGAACAGCCCCAACTCTTTCAGTCTGTCCTCATGGAAGAGGTGTTCCAGCCCTCTGAGCATCCTCCTGACTATCCTCATGGCTCAATGTGTGACTGTGACTGGCTGGATTCTTTGTGCCCAGTACATATGTCACTGGATACACTGTCTGGGAAAGATTTTAAAGAGAGGCACCAGACAGCACACTCAAGTCCATTAGGTTAATTTTGATTCACTCAAGAGATTTCTCTACAGCATCTGGACCCAGGCTCTCCTCGGACCTCTGCTGTAAGCTGCCACAGTTGGCAGGAACATGCCTGTAGTACGGCTTTTCCCTGCGCTGCTAAGGCAGTGCCACTCCATGAGATCTGCCTGGTGGAAGCTGTGTCTGCAGACACTTTGACAGGTTCCATTCACACTGGGCTTACGCCACATGGCTCCACAACTGGATTTTAACTTGCCATTTCCAGAGGCTGCCACAGAGATCCAGAGATGATCTCCAAATTCCTACTCCATTCCCATGAGTAAATCTGGTGCTCTCTGGGCTTTTCCCGATGGCTCTGCTCTACCTCTAATTTCTAAGTGGAGTAAAGTTATCTTGTGGGGCCTTTCCCATTTTCTGACTTTCCTAAAGTAGCAAAAATTGCATCCTTGTGAAAATTCCTGACTGAAGTGGAACCTGTAAATAAAACAAAACTAATTTTGTATATAGTTCTGGGGTGGGGCTTTTCAGGAACATAAAAATAACTGTATTTTTACAATTCCTGCCTCATCAAATTATTCCAAATCAAACCAGTAACACAGCACAGAAATAGTACACAGACTACAGAATTAGTTTCTACCATTAAATGCATGTTTAAGGGCAGCTATCTACATAAGAGGAATTGTCCAGGAAGGCTGTAGTGAAACTAATTGTTAGCACTTCATTACTGAAAAAAATAACAGGCATTTGGGGTTGTTTCTGCATTTTTACAGACTGAAATATACAACTCAGAAAGCACAACCAGCATGTTCCACTGCAGTCTTGGCAATCATTTCAGCACTTTCTCACACATCTGTGACTCTGTCAGAAGACCTGTTTTCAATTAAGTATAAGCTCAATTAATGTATATTGCAACTATGAAACAGTTTAAACTTTGCAAGTATACTTACAAGTCTCTACCACTGACCAGATTCTTGCTTATTACAATGCTTTTGATTGCTATATGGAAAACAGTGGTAACAACAGTTGCAAAAAGAAAGTGTTGTGTGGTTCTGGGTAAAAGGAAGTTCCAATTCAGAGTTTCTACACATCTTACCCCAATGCTGAGCCTGAAACATCTGTTAGAAGCCAGTAATAATGCTTTCACGTGTCACTCCTCTACATAATCTTAATTATTTCATAGAATCATAGAATCAACCAGCTTGGAAGAAACCTCCAAGATCATCCACTCCAACCTATCCCCCAGCCCTAGCTAGTCAACTCGACCATGGCACTAAGTGCCTCATCCAGTCTTCTCCTGAACACCCCCAGGGATGGTGACTCCACCATCTCCTTGGGCAGCCCATTCCAATGGCAAATCACTCTCTCTGTGAAGATGAATTTGTATCTAAGCTGAATGTACTTCATTTCCATGAGAGCCATCTCCACCACGTTAGTGGTTTTCAAGCACAATTTCTAAGATTGTACTCATAGCATGAAAGATGTTTTGTAGTTGTTATTATAATTAAAAATTGTTTCCTGGACTGTCAATTAGCAATGCATAGTTCTGTAACTACTTAACTAAAAGATGAAGCTAAGGAAAGATTTCATTTGCTTTTAATGCAGCATGGCAATCAAAATAAATTGATTCCAAGTCACACCTTCTGCACAAACTCAAACCATTATTTTCCTAGTTCTAAGTCTAATACAAAAATACAACTCCTTCTGTCTGTTAAAGCAAGGAAACATTTGCAATGGCAATAAAACACTGCTGAAAAGTCTCAAATCAGCTACATCTTACCTGCTGTACATGTTTATTTTCCTACATGTCATTTTAGCACAAACATGCAAACACAGACCTTGATCTAGACTTTTATGTTCTACAGCTAAGCACACCAAGTATTGCCTCTTGAGCTCATGAGGCTGCTTGTCAATGTGGCTAGGATACACACACATTAGTGCTTTTTTGAACTGCGACATTTCATAGTAAAGAGGATGTGCCACACATCTCTGAGAATTAGTTATTGAAATAATAGTGCATTTGGTTCCACATTTTAGTCTTTTTTTTTTTTCAAATAGGAAGTTTGTGTCTTCATTCACACCTCCTATCTCTCTGCAACTTGCCGTATAACAGAGAAAGGAGAGGTGAATACCGAGTACTGTGAGAAGACAAGAAGTCCTACGTCTCCGGAGATGAGTTATCCACCTCAGAGGAACCTTCATGACTTTTAGAAGTATTTGCATTTGGAAGTCATCCACTAATGCAAAATTTTATAGAAAACAATCTTCTAAAAATAATGCATGCTTTTATTTTAAGCTCCCCACTCAAAACAAGGCAAACCCAAGTTAACTCTCCTTTTTTTCCAACATTAAGGCAACAATCACTTGGCTCTCTAGATCCTCTGATTCCTTCTCATTAAAAGTAGCAAAGTTAATTGCTTCAGAACTTTAAAAAACAAAATTACCATTTTGCTCTTTGGTTCCTCACCAATAGATACCCAGTAAATAATAGTTAACGTTGAACTTTAAATACAGCACTAAACCAGCTTGCTCTGGGTGATGAGTTTAATAAACTCCAATTAATTGGAAGCAGTTCAACTGAATATAAAACCTTCAAATGACAGATGCCTGCATTGAAGCCTCTTGTCAAAAAAAGGCCTACATCATGGCATACTGAAACTTTTCAGGGCAGCCCCACTACAGATAGCCTACAGCAGAGAATATATAAGTCAAGATATAAAAAAGCCTCCATCATTTTTATTGGCACATTAATTTCATTTAGTAGAAACTGAACAGGTGGCACCAACAAGACTTACAAAAAAAATCAAACAATTCCTTAATGTGAAGTAGTCTAACACCTACAGAAGCTGGACAAGGTGAAAAGAAATCTATGCAATTATTTCACAGCACTGTAAATTAATTACACTTCCAATTTTATTAGAATTTTGAAATTTTATAGAACCGCTGCATAAAAAGAAATTCCCTTCCTCCTTCTAAAAGGAGTTTGAGGACTATGTGCAGACTTTCATCCACAGCTGCTTGTACCAAACCATCAAAACTACAGTGGCAGAATGCTGCTCCAGCAGCAGCTATAGGCAGCTTCTCTTCCCTTGCAGTGGTAACTCCCTGACCATTTTAGTAAAGGGCAGATGCTGTACATGACCCAATTGAATACCCTCCTTTATTTTGTTATGGCTTTGGGGAAGGAAGGGAGTGTTGCACGCAGAATTCAGTGTTGATTAAAAAGCACTAACATTTGCCTGAGCAAACCCCAATTTAGCCCCCTGGGCCTGTCTGACCCACTAACCACTGCTTCCTAACTGCTCTGTTATGACAAAAGTTTGTCTGAAAAATGCAGAGCTTGCAGAGTGAAAAAAATATGACACTTACGTCAGATTTGCAATATTTCCTTAACGACATTACTCTGAAAAATCTCCATACCCCCACCCTCAAATTTATGGCTTTTAAATTAAACATTTGTAATAAAGACATAACAACTGATGGAACCTCTTCAGTGACTGGAGAGGGAATGCATTCAAGTATCAAATACATACATTACATTGCTCAAACACAGACAATAAATTTATAGCCAGATCTTGTTTCACTACAGGGAAAAGATCAAGGAAGGTGCACAGAACATTCTGAGAATTTACAAGTTACCATTCCTACATTATGGGACAACAATTTTCCTCCAAGTCTATCTAAATAGGTATGATCTAACAAAAATTATCCTCCTTTTGTTTCCAGTTTCCAGGCAGGTATGCCTCGTTAAAACACAGATCTCTCATATGTTTTGTAGGCTCAGGGTTTGCACTTTCCTATAGACCTGCATCAGTAAACCCTATACAAAAGAGAAGAGCATAAAACACAGAGGTAGGTAGCATGGAACACGTTTAGTCTTTTTTTACCCCAAAGCAAGAGGAAAGTGAGTGTCATGAAGGAAGAGAGAAATGCTAGCTGTACTTACGTTGTCTCTTCCAATACTGTCACTGAGTTCATCAAAACTTATATATCAAAATATAAGTCCTGGTTCAAAAACATTAATGGAAAGCCTTCAAAATAATACCAAGTCTTGTGATTCTTTTTCAGTGTTCAAGGACTACAACAGAAAATGGCTGGATAGGAGCAGGTACTATGACCAAAGATTTTGTGGTGCTTGAGAAATACATGCATGCAGTTCTCCAAAGGATGAAGAACAGGGGTTGGAAGGGACCCCTGTTATTCTCCAAAGGATGAACAATATGGTTTGGAAGGGACCCCTGGACATCATTTAGTTCATCCCCCTGCAAGAGAATGTTCACCTAGAGCAGGCTGCAAAGGAAGGCATCCAGGCAAGTTTTGAATGACTCCAGAGATGCAGATTCCATCACTCTCTGGACAGCCTGGTCCAGTGCTCCACTACCCACAAAGTAAAGTTCTTCCTCATGTTTAGATGGAACTTCCTTTTGTATAGGGTTAACACTCCAGGGGGAGTAACCCTGAACCTGACCCTAGGGGTCCTGGCCCCTCCCCAGGGGTGGGCCACACTCCAGGTGATGGTTAGCCCACTCCCCCCACTTCCTGTGGTATAAAAGAGGAGCACTTCCTGCTCCTCATCCTCTTTTGCCTTGGCTCCCTCTGGACACTGTCCTGGAGTCCTGTACCCCTAAATTCCTCTCCTGCCCAGACTTCGGGGGGAAAGGGGAAAAGCCGCCTGGTTTCCCCCCCCCCTCGCCTGCCCTGCAGCCGTGAAGGGGGGGAGGACTGCCCCGTGAAGGGGGGGACTGCCCCGTGAGTTCCCGCACTGGAGCCAGGCCGGGATAGGCCGTGCGCTTTCGCGCCTAAGGTGTGGTAACTCTGCCCTTTGTCTAGCGAAGGTTATAAATATTGGGGGTCTTCCTGCCTTTGGGGTTCCCGCTTTGGATTTTGCCCGTGCCTGGACGTATGTGTCTGCCTGAGCTCACACACTCCCCTGTGCCTGGACTGCAGAGACCTTCAGGAATTCGCTTTCCTGTTGACACCTTTGTGTGCCTAACGACCCTTAACAACCCTTAACGATTCCTGCAGCCGCTGGAAAGGAAGAGGAGGACAGACCGCATGAGTCAGCCTGAGTGAGTTATTTGGCTTAGCTTAATTTAGTAACAAACCGCTATTAATTAATAGCTGAGTCCTTTTCCAACTTCTGACTTCCAATATAGTCAGATTATTGATGGTATCCGTGTAGATTAATTCTCATGCAACTGAATCTGCTTATTAAACTAAATTAATCTTTGTATATATAGTTGTGGGGGTGGGTTTTTGGGAAAATAAAAAATATCTATTCTTGGTAAATTCCCGACTCGGCCACGAATTAATTCCTGCTCTCCGCAACAGACACACACACTCACACTGCATACCAGCACACCACGTGGCAGCCACGAGGCAGAGACACCATCACATTACTCGGGTTGTATCCATCCCTTTTTGTATTTTGCTGTTTTCCCTTCCTTATCTTTTGTAAACTCCTCTACCTCCAATACCTTTTCTAAGTTATTGTTAAACTTTTCCTTTTTAACTTCCAAATCGAGTGAGATTGATTTATTTGGGTGTCCCTACCTTTCTCACTCTCCCTGTCTTTTGGGAAAAGAAGGGGGAAGAGGGGAGGGCACTCTATAAATTCTATAAATTGTCATTGGGTCTATTAAATTTATTAGAGTCTCTGGGAACCTGCATTTGAACCCAAGACACCTTTGTTCAATCTTGTGCCCATTACTTCTTGTCCTGTCACTGGGCACCACTGAAAAAAGACTGACCCCATCCTCCTGACACCCACCCTTGAAGTATTACAAGCATTGGCAAGTTCCCCCCCCTCAGTCGATTATTCTCTAAGCTAAAAAACTTTCTCACCAAAGCGGTGTTCCAAGTAGCACAGGATAATGGTATCTTGCAAAAATGTCATTCTTATAAAGGGAGAAGGAACTGTGAAGTTTAGAGATTATCAATGTTTACAGAACAAAAAAAATCAACCAAAAAAAATTTACTTACTAAGGCAGATCTGAACTCACAGGCTTCAGGCCAGAACCCCAATGATTCAAACCCTCCAGCAGACACATCAAAGTCTGTCACTGTGCAAGCTTTTTTGGCACCTGCTAAAGCGAAAGCCAAGACACAACATTTGACAAAGTGTGATTCAGAGCAGGACGTAAGAGAGGGAACCGCTGGTGAGCAAGAGGAGGAAGAGGAGACATATAGTCTAAGGGACTTGGTGAACATGCTCTGATCCCAGTACTCTGATGAGAGGAGCGCTGTGAGGTTGGCTGCCAAGAAAGAGGATGGTTCTGAGGAGTTTAAGAGTGTTCTTAGGAAAGTTCTGTTACTAGGCCAGGGACAACCAGATCAACAAGAGGAAGAGAAGGATGACATCCAGGATTCCAATTATCCACTCAGAGAGGTCAGGGAAGTTAGAAAGGAATACTCAAGGGAATCAGGTGAACCAATCCTAAGCTGGCTAGTGAGATGCCGTAGCATTGGTGCCGATGCCCTGCAGGTAGGAGACAAGTCTGCCAAGCAGCTGGGACCACTCACCAAGGAGAGTGGAGTGGATAAATACCTAGCCAGTCCTCTTGGTAAGGTTAGCTTGTGGACACACCTTCTATTGGCTGTGGCTATGAGATATCCTTCCCGAGATGATTTGCCATTGGCTGCCAAGAAGTGGAACAACATTGAGCAGGGAATTAAGCTTCTGAAGGAGTTTGCTGTGAAAGAAGTGCTTTATGGAGATCATGGCACACATGAGCCTGGTGATATTCCTCTTGGAACAGGTCTCATGAAGAAGCTTATTAAGCTTGCTCCTTCATCCTATGCTAACATCTTGGCCAGCAAGTTCTTATCAAGGAGTGATAATGGAAGGTCTTTCACTGTTGGTGAATTCACTGATCAGCTCAGGCAGATAGAGGACAGCTTGTCACATTCTGGCCTAGACTCTGCTATAGAAACTCTAGGTACAGAGATTAGAGACAGCATTAAAAACAGAATGAAAGAACTGAAGGAGGATCTAAAAACCTCAGTTTCCAATCTGGTGAAAGATACCACTCCTGCATCATCTGAATGGGTACATGTTTCTGCCATCAGGAACAGACGCCCAACTCCTGCAAGGCGATTCCAGCCCAGGAGGAGAAAAATTCCACCCAGATATCAGCAATCACGTGCATCACTGTGGATACTTTTGCGTGACACATACGGGGAGAACCTAAACAAGTGGGATGGTAAACCTACTTCAGCTCTTTCAAAGAGAGTCAGGGAACTGCAGAGTGGCAGAAACAGAGGCAATAATGCCAGAAAAATAGCTGTCACTTCTTCAGCTCCTCAGAGCAACTGCAATTATTCTAACAATTGCAATTTCTCTCACAACAACACCAATCACTCTGTACACCCTACATGCCATGTTCAGCATTAGGGGTGCCCTGCCTCCAGCCAGGAGGAGGAAAGGGATAGTGGAGAGAACTGAACCTATTGGAATGTATTCATTAGGTGGCCTGGCAGTTCAAAAGTTCAGAAATACAGGGCTTTAGTCGACACAGGTGCTCAGTGTACTTTATTGCCATCCAATTGCAAAGGGACAGAGTCCATATCTATTTTTGGAATCACTGGTGGATCTCAAGAGTTAACTAAGATGCAGGCTGAGATCAGTTTAACTGGTAAAGAGTGGAAGACACATACTATTATAACTGGTCCCGATGCGCCTTGCATTCTGGGAATTGACTTTTTGAGAGAAGGTTGTTTCAAAGATCCTAAGGGTCACAAATGGGCTTTTGGAATAGCATCTGTAGAGATTGAGGATGGTAAATTGAAATTGTCCATTAGACCTGAACTTTCAGATGAATCTGCAGTTGTGGGACATCATGACATAGAGGATTTGGAAGTGCCAATTGCAACTCAAATTGTTCACCACAGGCAGTGGAGAACTAACCATGACTCTTTGTTGCCCATTCATCAGCTGATTCATCAACTGGAGAGTCAGGATGACACCGAGAAAGCTCCTTCACCTTTCAACAGTCCCATCTAGCCTGTGCGCAAAGCCAACGGCAACTTGAGACTCACAGTAGATTTTCGTGCCCTCAATGAGGTGACGCCACCCATGAGCGCAGCTGTGCCAGAAATGCTGGAACTCCAGTACGAGCTGGAATCGAAGGAAGCTAAATGGTATTCTACCACAGACATTGCTAATGCTTTTTTCTCTATTCCCATAGCAAAGGAGTGCAGGCCTCAGTTTGCATTCACCTGGAGAGGAATCCAGTACCAGTTCAACCGTTTGCCTCAGGGGTGAAAACACAGCTCAACAATCTGTCACTCAGTCATCCACAATGCACTGGAGAAAGGTAAAGCTCCAGAGCACATACAATTCATCGACAACATCATTGTGTGGGGCCAAACTGCTGAGGAAGTCTTGAGAAAGGTAACAAAATCATTGACATTCTGTTGCAAGCAGGTTTTGTCATTAAGAGAGACAAGGTCAAAGGACCTGCCAAAGAAATTCAGTTTCTGGGAGTGCAGTGGCAGGATGGTCGCCGTTACATTCCACAGGATGTGATCAACAAAGTCTCCACCATGGCAGTTCCCACCAGTGAAAAGGACACACTTTCGTTTCTTGGTGTGGTGGGATTTTGGAGACTACACATTCCTGGTTTCAGTCAAATTGTCAAACCTCTGCATGATGTGACTCGTAAGAGAAACAATTTCGAGTGGGGACCTGAACAAAAAGCAGCCTTTGATCAAATTAAATGAGAAATAGTTCATGCAGTGGGCTTGGGACCTGTGCGATCTGGTCCGGACATTAAGAACATTCTGTACACGGCTGCCAGTGACAATGGTCCAACTTGGAGCCTTTGGCAGAGAGCTCCAAATGAAACACGTGGTCGTCCACTTGGTTTCTGGGGACGTTGTTACAGAGGTTCAGAGACAAATTACACCGCAACAGAGAAAGAGATACTAGCAGCCTATGAAGGAGTGAAAGCAGCTTCTGAAGTGATTGGAACTGAGTCACAATTGCTTTTAGCTCCTAGACTGCCAGTTCTAAACTGGATGTTCAAGGGTAAAGGTTCATTACCGCATCATGCCACAGATGCAACCTGGTCTAAATGGATGGCTTTGATAACCCAACGAGCACGAATGGGCAACCTCGATATCCCTGGTCTGGTGGAGGTGATCACCAACTGGCCGGAAGGCACAGACTGTGCCGAACCTCCAGAGGAGAAAATAAACCGTGCTGAAGAAGCTCCTCCCTATGGTGATCTCTCTGATCAGGAAAAGAACTATGCTTCGTACACAGATGATTCCTGTCATCTTGTTGGGAACAAGCGAAGATGGAAGTCAGCAGTCTGGAGTCCTCCCAGGAGAGTTACCAAAGTGAGAGATGGAGAAGGAGAATCCAGTCAATTTGCTGAGGTAAAAGCTGTCCAGCTTGCTCTTGATGGGGCTGAACGTGAGAATTGGCCTATCCTTTACCTCTACACAGACTCATGGATGGTAGCCAACGCTCTATGGGGTTGGCTAAAGGACTGGAAGAAGCATGGTTGGCAGAGGAAAGGAAAGCCTATTTGGTGTGCTGATCTATGGTAGGACATTGATGCTCAACTGGAGAGAATTCCAGTGAAGGTGCGGCACATAGACGCACACATGCCCAAGAGCAGAGCCACTGAGGAACACCAACACAACCAGCAGGCAGACCAAGCTGCTAAAAATTCTCAATTTGATGCAAACTCTGATCTTGACCTTGATTGGAAACACCGAGGTGAACTGTTTTTAGCTTGGTGGGCCCATGATTCTTCTGGACATCAAGGCAGAGATGCAACATACCAATGGGCACGCAATAGGTCAATTGACTTGTCACCCAAGTCATCCAATCATCCATGAGTGTGACATCTGTGATGATATTAAGCAGGCTAAGCAAATCAAGCCCTTATGCTATGGTGATAGATGGTCAAAGTACAAGTATGGTGAAGCCTGACAGATTGACTACACCACTTTACCTCGATCTCATTCTGGCAAGCAGTATGTGCTGACGGTGGTAGAGGACAGCACTGGATGGCTGGAAACCTATCCAGTTCCACATGCTACTGCACGTAACACCATTCTTTGCTTGGAGAGACAGATCATGTGGAGACATGGAACTCCAGAGAGAATCGAGTCAGACAATGGCACTCATTTCAAGAACAATCTTGTGAAAATCTGGGCCAAAGAGCATGGTGTTGAATGGATCTATCACATACCCTACTATGCACCAGCTTCAGGGAAGATTGTGCGCTATGATGGTTTGCTGAAAACCACCCTAAATGCCATGGGGGGTGGAACTTTGAAAAATTCGGGCAAACAGCTACCTGGTTGGTAAATAGTAGAGGTTCAGTAAACAGAGCAGGACCTGCACAATCACATTTTGTCCAAACAGTAGACGGTGATAAAGTTCCTGTTGTACGTGAAAAGAATCTGTTAGGGAAAACTGTTTGGGTATTTTCTCCTTTGGGCGAAGGGAAACCTGTCCGAGGGGTGGTGTCTGCTGAAGGTCCTGGTCACACCTACTGGGTAATGCAGGAGAATGGTGAAATCCAGTGTATTCCACAGAGAAATCTAACCTTAGCTGAGAGAGTTTAAATCCAGAGTGTATAATACAAGCTGTTAGGAGTTTTCTGTTCTATGTACCATCGGCATCCAACAATAAGAGAATCTACAGTGAGCACAAACCCAATGTCTCCTGGGAGTTCCTGTTCTCGTCTCACCTGTGAGGAGACAAACTGTTCTGTGCTTTTGAATCACCTACATCTGAGATAGCTGGAATGAAGTGTGAACTGAACTTGTAATATTCATTAGTGTAAATATTGTTTTAGATTAGATCAGATAATTCTCAACGATACTCTGAGTGAAGTAGACAGGGGTGGATTGTGCTCGTTTGAAGCAAGCTAGAATGTTTTGGTGAGAGAAAGTAGATCATAGGCTGTGAAAAGAAAAAAAACAGCGGTGATGTCTACTTTCCCTCAGAGTCTTGCTGAAGAAGAATATAAACATTAGATAACACCTTCGCCATTTTGTCTTCACTCTCGGGCTGGGCTTTGACTGAGCTGCACCTCCTTAACTTCACCTGCCACTAAGATTGCTTCTTAACCTCTTGGCTGAACCTCTTTTCTTCCTTAGGACTGGGGTAAGGTTGAGAGGGGCAGGGGGAAGTTGCAGGGGTGGTTGAGAGCCCCTCCTGGGGACTCAGGTTTCTGGGAGGGCAGTTGTGTTTCTGTATTACCTTTACCTTGTATATTTCTGTATATAACTGTATATACTCTAAATATCTGCTTGTATATTGTGCTAGCTGTAAATAAATAGCTTCATTTATATTCCCAGAGCCCGGCTGAGTCTAGTCTGGGTATTACTAAAGTGTGGGGGGGGCGGGTAACACCCAAACCACCACAATCCTGGAGCTGTAACACCCAACTGAGCAGGTCATCAACCTGCTCAGGTCACACACAACTATAATCAGTGTTTCTTGTTGCTAGTGAAAGGCTGTGGCATTCCTCACAGCCTGTGGCCTGGATAACAACATCTATTACTGAAACTTGGTGGGATGATTCCCATGACTGGAATGTAGGGATAGATGGGTACAAGCTCTCTAGGAAGCATAAGCAGGGAAGGAGAGGAGGTGTTGCCCTCTATATCAGTGACCGACCAGCTAGAATTAGAGGAGAAAGGATGATGAGCTGGTTGAGAGTGTGCGGGATAAAATTAAAGGGAAGACAGGGGAGGATGATGTTACAGTAGGGATCTGCTACAGACCACCTGACAATCATAACCAAACAGATGAGACCCTTCACAGGGAAATAGAAGCAGCTTCCAGGTCACAAGCCCTGTTCCTCATTGGGGGATTTCCACCACCATCTGCTGAAGGGACAACACAGCAAGGCATCAGCAATCCAATATGTTCCGGGATTGCATAGAGGACAAGTTCCTCTTCCAAATGGTAGAGGAACCAACAAGAAAAGGTGCTATGCTGGACCTTGTTCTCACCAACAGGGAAGGGCTGTGACTGACATGAGGCTCAGGGACAGCCTTGGTTGCAGTGACCATGACGCAGTTGAATTTAAGATCCTCAGGGCAACCAGGAGGAGGTATTCCAAGCTTACAACCCTAGACTTTAGGCGTGCAGACTTTGACCGCTTCAAGAATCTGTGGGCCAAAGTATCATGGGACAAAGCTCTAGAGGGTAGAGGTGCCCAGGACAGCTGGTCAGTATTCAAGGATCACCTCCTCTGTGTTCAGGAGCAATGCATACCAACAAAGAGGAAAGCAGGGAAGAATGTTAGGAGGCCTGCCTGGCTGAGCAAGGAGCTCCTGGACATGCTGTCACACAAAAAGAAACTCTACAAGGAGTGGAAGAAAGGACAGCTGGAATGGGGGGGATATAAGGAAGCTGCCTGAGCAGCTAGAGATCTGGTTAGGAAAGCCAAGGCACAGTTCGAATTGAATCTATCCAGGGAAGTCAAAGGGAACACTAAAAATGTCTATAGGTATATTAATGGTAAAAAGAAGCCTAGGGAAGGTGTGGGCCCCTTCAGAAAGGAAACAGGTGAAATGGTCACAAGCGACATGGAAAAGGCTGAGGTTCTCAATGACTTCTTTACCTCAGTCTTCACTGCAAAGGCCTCCAGACACACTCCTGGAGTCACAGAAGATAATAGCAGGGACTGTAGGGAAGAACTGCCCATCAAAAGTGAAGAACAGGTTTGTGACCACCTGAAGAACCTGAAAGTGTTCAAGTCTATGGGACCCGATGGGATACACCCACGGATGCTGAGGGAACTGACAGATGAGGTTGCTAAACCCCTCTCTATTATATTCCAAAAGTCATGGCAGTCCAGTGAAGTCTCCACTGACTGGAAAAAGGGAAACATAACTCCCATTTTCAAAAAGAGTAGGAAGGATGAGCCAAGGAACTACAGGACAGTCAGTCTCACCTCTGTGCCCAGTAAGATCATGGAGCAGATCCGGAGGCACTACTGAGACAGAAGAATAGTGAAGAGGTGATTGGCTACAATCAGCATGGCTTCACCAAGGGCAAATCCTGCCTGACAAACCTGGTGGCCTTCTATGAACAGGTCACAACATTAATAGATGAGGGGCAAGCAACTGATGTCATTTACCTGGACCTGAGCAAGGCTTTTGACACTGTCCCACACCACATCCTGGTCTCCAAGCTGGTGAAACATGAGTTTGATGGATGGCCCACAAGATGGATAAAGAACTGGCTTGATGACCGCACGCTAAGAGTGTCTGTCAATGGGTCCATGTCCAAGTGGAGGCCAGAGACAAGCAGAATCCCTCAGGGATCAGTCCTGGGACCAGTCTTGTTCAATATCTTTTTCAGTGACATAGAGGCATTGAGAGCACCCTCAGCAAGTTTACTGACGACACCAAACTGTGTGGTGCAGCAGACATGCTGGAGGGAAGGGATGCCATCCAGAGGGACCTGGCCAGGCTGGAGAGGGGCACAAGCCAACCTCATAAGGTTCAACAAGACCAAGTGCAATGTCCTGCATCTGGGTCGGGGCAATCCCAAGCACAAATACAGGCTGGGCAGTGACTGGCTGGAGAGCAGCCCTGAGCAGAGGGACTTGGGGGTGCTGGTGGACGAGAAGCTCAACATGAGCCAGCAGTGTGCACTTGCAGCCCGGAGAGCCAACAAGATCCTGGGCTGCATCAGGAGAAGTGTGGCCAGCAGGATGAGGGAGGTGATTCTCCCCCTCTACTCCACTCTGGTGAGACCCCACCTGGAGTACTGCATCTAGTTCTGGAGCCCCTATTACAAGAGGGATGTGGACATGCTGGAGTGTGTACAGAGAAGGGCCACGAGGATGATCAGAGGGCTGAAGCACCTCTCCTATGAGGACGGACTGAAAGAGTTGGGACTGTTCAGTCTGGAGAAGAGGAGGCTCCGAGGTGACCTTATTGTGGCCTTTCAGTATCTGAAGGGGGCCTACAAAAAAGCTGGGGAAGGACTTTTCAGGATATCAGGGAGTGACAGGACTAGGGGGAATGGCAGGAAGCTGGAGATGGGTAGGTTCAGGCTGGACGTGAGGAGGAAGTTCTTCACCATGAGAGTGGTGAGAGCCTGGAATGGGTTGCCCAGGGAGGTGTTTGAGGCCCTGTCCCTGGAGGTGTTTCAGGCCAGGATGGATGGGGCTCTAGCCAGCCTGATTCAGGGTAGAGTGTCCCTGCCCATGGCAGGGGGGTTGGAAGTAGATGATCCTTGTGGTCCCTTCCAACCCTGACTGATTCCAAGATTTTGCTGGGTGCTGGGAGCACAGTCTTCCTCCTCTGGGTAGCCACCATCACTTCTTCAGTAAACTGCAGCACCTCATGTCTTGCCCACATGCCCTGCCTGTGGCAACTACAGAGCTGACTCAAAAGGAATCTTTTGCCGACCTTTATAGTTGTGATATCACCCTCCCTAGTGCAGACTTACCACACAGGATCTGGTCACTCTGGAGTGAACTTATTTTGTGCACTGGCAGAGGCTCAGAGCCCCATCCAATGAGCTGCAAACAGCTGCGGCATCTCCTGGGGTGCACACAATCACTGTTTGCTCACCCTGTGCCCGTTTGCACCGAAGGCCACGCACTCTCGGGTGTCTGACCAAGCCCCTTCCCTCATACCCCACTCGCTGAGTTCCAGCAAGCAAGAAAGCTAGTTGCCTCGCAATTCGCAGTTTGAGCACTTCTTCCCGTGTCGCTGGGTTTCAATCTCCCTCAGTTTCTCCACCAACGATCCCAGCCACTTCGCCCTCTCAGGAACACACGCAAGAGATGCTGAGTCGTGTCGGGTCTCCTTTCTCTCACGGACTCCCTGTCTATGGGACCCCCCTGTTCTCCTCTAAAGACCACCCCACAGCCAGAGAGCTCACTGGCGCTGATCCCGTTGCCTCACAGTTTGCAGTCTGAGCCTGTTGGTCTATCTGTAGGCCCAGAGATCTTCTCTTGTCCCTGAGCACTCTGTACAGTGATGAGAAGGGCTCAATAGGCATGGGCCAGGTCCCAACACACTGTAGTGATTTCTGTCTCTCAGGAAATTCCAGGCTGACAACAAATCTTTTCCAAACATTTCACCATCTCATCAGGATTTTGCACTTGCTTGGGGATGAAATTGTAAACCACTGATGGGGACCAGTGGCCTAAGAATTTACCTAAATTCTCCTGCACACCCTGCCATTCATAATTATTCAATATTGGTGCAGATCTCTCATTGGTATTCCTGGGAGAGTCCTGTATTGCTCTGAACAAAACCTAGCATGCCAGTAACCAGCAAAACAGCAGCACTGCTGTAAGCCATTCGCCTTGAGACAATGCTCATCACCAGAAGGAATATATAGAATGCCAGCACATCAGCCCCAGCTGCTCCCAGAAAGAAAATGCAACAACATAGCGAACACACCACAAGAAAAAAAAATACAAAACTCTCTAAAGAAGCCTCAAGCCTTAATTAACTGAATCCTCTCATTATCTCACTTCTAGCTATCTCAACCCTTTTGGCTCCTGCCAAAATCAATTGTCTTAGTTAAGACAACTTCTTTTAAACCACATATTGGGTACCAAAAAATGCAACAGGTTAACCTGCCTGTTTCCCTCCAACGCAGAAGTGAGGAAAAAAGTAACACAAAAAAACTCCTCTGGGTTGAGATTAAAAAGCTTTACTGAGAAAAAAATAGATAATACAATGCACAATTACCTGTGCTAGTTAGAAGCAAGCTAGAATGTTTTGGTAAAAGAACTAGATAACGGGCAGTGAAATGAAAAACAATTGATGTCAACTTCTCTCACAGTCTCGCTGAGAGCTCTGGGAAGAAGAAATAAACTTTCTCCATTTTGTTTCTTCTTCTGCCTTTGCCTTCAGACCTGGTCACATCTCATTAACCTTGCTCCCACTAACCTTGCTCCCTAACCTCCTGGCTGCACCTCTCTTCTTCCTGAGAACTGGGGTAAGGTTGAGAGGGCCGGGGGAGGTGTTGGGGTGGTTTGAGAGACCCTCCTGGGGACTCAGGTTTCTGGGAGGGGAGTTGTGCTTTTGTATTGTTTATCCTTTGTATATTTCTGTATATAATTGTATATAACTGTATATATTGTAAATAGCTGCTTGTAAATTCTGCTAGCTGTAAATAAATTGCTTCATCTATATTCCCAGGGTCCGTCTGAGTTAGCTGGGGCAAATATAAAGTGTGGGGGGGCGGGTAAGAGCCCAAACCATCACATTACCTTAGCCTATTTGCAGAAAAAGCACAGCAAAAAATGCATAAAGCAGCATCAGCATAAAGCAGAAGCCAGTGAGCTAATCAACTCCCACACTGGTCAAGCCACACCTTGAGTACTGTGTCCAGTTCTGGGCCCCTCAATTCAAGAGAGATGTTGAGATGCTGGAGTGTGTCCAGAGAAGGGTAACAAAGCTGGTGAAAGGCCTGGAACACAAACCCTATGAGGAGAGGCTGAGGGAGCTGGGGTTGTTTAGCCTGGAGGAGGCTCAGGGGTGACCTCATTGCTGTCTACAACTACCTGAAGGGACATTGTAGCCAGGTGGGGGGTGGCCTCTTCTCCCAGACAACCACCAACAGAACAAGGGGACACAGTCTCAAGTTGTGCCAGGGAAAGTATAGGCTGGATGTTAGGAGGAGGTTCTTCACAGAGAGAGTGATTTCCCATTGGAATGGGCTGCCCGGGGAGGTGGTGGAGGCACTGTCTCTTGAGGTCTTCAAGAAAAGACTGGATGAGGCACTTAGTACCATGGTCTAGTTGACTGGATAGGGCTGGGGGATAGGTTGGACTGGATGATCTTGGAGGTCTCTTCCAACCTGGTTGATTCTATGATTCTATGATGCCATATCAGCAGAAAAAAAACCCACAACAACCAAGCCTGGAACCTGAAAGCATCAACCAGATTGAGAAGCCTCTCATGTTACAATGTGAACTTCAAACCCCATTATACTTTTTTCCAGCCAGCACTTCCATTTTGAAACTGGCATGACAGCAGCAGATTTCAACTCAACCCATGACAGTGGCATGGAAAACCTACCTCTTCCCTATGGGCACAAGTATGCCAGTTACAAGGTAAACTAAAGAGGAGTGTGCTGGTTTGAAGCAAGCTAGAATGTTTTGGTAAAAGAACTGGATAATGGGCAGTGAAATGAAAACAATTGTGTCTCCTTCTCTCACAGTCACGCTGAGAACTCTGAGAAGAAGTAAACATTTGATAGCATTCTCCATTTTTGTCTCTTACTTTGCTTCTGGGCTTTGACGAAGCTGCATCTCATTAACCTTGCTGCCACTAACCTTGCTCCCTAACCTCTTGGCTGCACCTCTCTTCTTTCTGAGAACTGGGGTAAGGTTGAGAGGGGCCGGGGAAGGTGTTGGGGTGGTTTGAGAGCCCCTCCTGGGGACTCAGGTTTCTGGGAGGGGAGTTGTGCTTCTGTATTGTTTATCCTTTGTATATTTCTGTATATAACTGTATATACTGTAAATAGCTGCTTGTATATTTGCTGCTGTAAAATAAATAGCTTCATTTATATTCCCAGAGGCCGTCTGAGTTAGCTGGGGCAATAACAAAGTGGCGGGGGGGTGGGTAAGAGCCCAAACCATCACATTTTTAATTGGCGCCCAATGTGGGGCTAAATTTATTTGAGTGACTGGTAATTAACTCTGGGAATTAAGATGAAGCTAATAAGGCAGCTATTGTACTTGTGTGGGGCGTTACTCTGGTCTGGTTTCGTTTTCTTGGCATTTAGTTGGATAAAGGCTCAAATTGTTGCTTATTTTATTGATTTAGCCTATAAGAAGGCTAAAGCCAAAGTCTCAGATATGTTCTGGAGCTGGGGTGATTTGATTCTTGGTTATGCTGGTTTTAATGTCACTGAGAATATTACCAGTAACATTACAGGAGCACTTATCAATAATGTTACTATCAATCGAGATTCTGCTTTATCTACGTCTTTGATGCGAAAAATTCAGCCTAAGACTGGGATTCCAGATGTTTGTTTAGGAAATTGCTCGTGTAAAACTGATTTAATTCTCTGAATTTTTAATGTATGTCTCATGATTTTAATATTCATAGTAATTTTAGCATTATGTGTGAAAAATTCAAAACCAGCTTCTGTAAGAACTAGGAAAAATTCTGTGTCGAAAGCAAATGGTACAGTTCCTCAGCAATCTTCTTCCCCCCTGCCAGCCTCTGCCCCTCCTTCTCCAGATTCTAGGAAGGCGGCCAATGTTCCCGCCGGTAATATAAACAATAATGATAACAATAACAATGGGCAGAGTTTGGCAGGAGTCCCAGGAGCACAGGCAGGTACCCAAAATCAGAATGTTCCTAGCAACAATAATAACACGTCAGGGTTGGCAGGCATCCCAGGAGGACAGGCCAATAATCCCACTAATGCTAATAACACCAGCTCAGCCAGTTCGAATCCCCAGCCAGCAGACCAGAACCAAAATCCTGATGCTAAAAGTAAGGCAGATTTGAACTCACAAGCTCCAGGTCAGACCCCCAATGATTCAAACCCTCCAGCAGACACGTCAAAGTCTGTTGCTGCTTAAGCCCTTCTGGCACCTGCTAAGGCAAAAGCCAAGACACAGCATTTGACAAAATGTGGTTCACAAGAGGATGTAAGAGAGGGGACCACTGGTGATCAGCAAGAGGAGGAAGAGGAGGCAGTTAGTCTGCGAGACCTCGCAAATGTGCTGAGACATCAATACTCAAATGAAAGGAGCGTTGTGAGGTTGGCTGCCAAGAGAGAGGATGGTTACAACGAGTTTAGGAGTGCTATGAGGAAGGTTCTGTTAGGCCCGGTACCACCAGTTCAACAGGAGGAAGAGGAGGAGGATGACATCCAGGGCTCCAAGGATCCACTCAGAGAAGTCACGAAAGTTAGAAAGGAATACTCAAGGGAATCAGGTGAACCAATCCTAAGCTGGCTAGTGAGATGCCGTGGCATTGGTGCTAATGCTCTGCAGGTAGGAGACAAGTCTGCCAAGCAGCTGGGACCACTCACCAAGGAGAGTGGAGTGGATAAATACCTAGCCAGTCCTCTTGGTAGGGTTAGCTTGTGGACACGCCTTCTATTGGCTGTGGCTATGAGATATCCTTCCCGGGATGATTTGCCATGGGCTGCAAAGAAGTGGAACACCATTGAGCAGGGAATTAAGCTTCTGAAGGAGTTTGCTGTGAAGGAAGCGCTTTATGGACATCATGGCACTCATGAGCCTGATGATATTCCTTTGGGAACAGGTCTCATGAAGAAGACTATTAATCTTGCTCCTTCATCCTATGCTAACATCTTGGCCAGCAAGTTCTTATCAAGGAGTGATAATGGAAGGTCTTTCACTGTTGGTGAATTCACTGACCAGCTCAGGCAGATAGAGGACAGCTTGTCACATTCTGGCCTAGTCTCTGCCATACAAACTATGACTAGAGAGCTTAAAGATGGTATTAGACATGGCATTAAAGAGAGTATGAAAGAACTGAAGGAGGACCTTACAACCTCAATTTCCAATCTGGTAAAGGATACCATTCCTGCATCATCTGAATGGGTGCATGTTTCTGCCGTCAGGAACAGACGCCCACCTCCTGCAAGGCAATTCCAGCCCAGGAGGAGAAAAATTCCACCCAGACATCAGCAATCACGTGCGTCACTGTGGATACTTCTGCGTGACACATATGGTGAGAACATGAACAAATGGGATGGTAAACCTACTTCAGCTCTTTCAAAGAGAGTCAGGGATCTGCAGAGTGGCAGAAACAGAGGCAATAATGCCAGAAAAGTAGCTGTCACTTCTTCAGCTCCTCAGAGCAACTGCAATTATTCTAACAATTGCAATTTCTCTCACAACAACACCAATCACTCTGTACACCCTACATGCCATGTTCAGCATTAGGGGTGCCCTGCCTCCAGCCAGGAGGAGGAAAGGGATAGTGGAGAGAACCGAATCTATTGGAATGTATTCATTAGGTGGCCTGGCAGTTCAAAAGTTTGGAAATACAGGGCTTTAGTCGACACAGGTGCTCAGTGTACTTTATTGCCATCAAATTGCAAAGGGACAGAGTCCATATCTATTTTTGGAATCACTGGTGGATCTCAAGAGTTAACTAAGATACAGGCTGAGATCAGTTTAACTGGTAAAGAGTGGAAGACACATACTATTGTAACTGGTCCTGATGCGCCTTGCATTCTGGGAATTGACTTTTTGAGACAAGGTTGTTTCAAAGATCCTAAGGGTCACAAATGGGCTTTTGGTATAGCATCTGTAGAGATTGAGGATGGTAAATCGAAGTTGTCCATTAGACCTGAACTTTCAGATGAATCTGCACTTGTGGCACATCATGGCATAGAGGATCTGGAGGTGCCAATTGCAACTCAAACTGTTCATCACAGGCAGTACATAACTAACCATGACTCTTTGTTGCCCATTCATCAGCTGATTTGTCAACTAGAGAGTCAGGCTGTCATCGAGAAAGCTCATTCACCTTTCAACAGTCCCATCTGGCATGGGCGCAAAGCTAATGGCGACTGGAGACTCACAGTAGACTTTCGTGCCCTCAACGAGGTTACTCCACCCATGAGTGCAGCTGTGCCGGACATGCTGGAACTCCAGTACGAGCTGGAATAGAAGGAGGCTAAATGGTATGCTACCATAGACATTGCTAATGCTTTTTTCTCTATTCCCATAGCAAAGGAGTGCAGGCCTCAGTTTGCATTCACCTGGAGAGGAATCCAGTACCAGTTCAACCGTTTGCCACAGGGGTGGAAACACAGCTCAACCATCTGTCACTCAGTCATCCACAATGCACTGGAGAAAGGTAAAGCTCCAGAGCACATTCAGTACATTGACGACATCATTGTGTGGGGCCAAACTGCTGAGGAAGTCTTGAGAAAGGTAACAAAATCATTGACATTCTGTTGCAAGCAGGTTTTGTCATTAAGAGAGACAAGGTCAAAGGACCTGCCAAAGAAATTCAGTTTCTGGGAGTGTGGTGGCAGGATGGTCGCCGTTACATTCCTCAGGATGAGATTAACAAAGTCTCTACTATGGCAGTTCCCACCAGTAAGAAGGACACACTTTCTTTTCTTGGTGTGGTGGGATTTTGGAGACTACACATTCCTGGTTTCAGTCAGATTGTCAAAAGTCTGCATGATGTAACTCGTAAGAGAAACAATTTCGAGTGGGGACTTGAACAACAAGCAGCCTTTGATGAGATCAAGCGAGAAATAGTCCATGCAGTGGGCTTGGGACCTGTGCGATCCTGTCCGGACATTAAGAACATTCTGTACACGGCTGCCAGTGACAATGGTCCAACTTGGAGTCTTTGGCAGAGAGCTCCAAATGAGACACGTGGTTGTCCTCTTGGTTTCTGGGGATGTTGTTACAGAGGTTCAGAGGCAAATTACACCGCAACAGAGAAAGAGATACTAGCAGCCTATGAGGGAGTGAATGCAGCTTTTGAAGTGATTGGAACTGAGTCACAATTGCTTTTAGCTCCTAGACTGCCAGTTCTAAACTGGATGTTCAAGGGTAAATGTTCATCACCACATCATGCCACAGATGCAACCTGGTCTAAATGGATGGCTTTGATAACCCAACGAGCACGAATGGGAAATCTTGATCGACCTGGTCTGGTGGAGGTGATCACCAACTGGCCGGAAGGCACAGACTGTACCAAACCTCCAGAGGAGAAAATAACTCGTGCTGAGGAAGCTCCTCCCTATGGTGATCTCTCTGATCAGGAAAAGAACTATGCTTTGTTCACAGATGGTTCCTGTCGTCTTTTTGGGAACAAATGTATATGGAAGTCAGCAGTCTGGAGTCCAACCAGGAGAGTTACTGAAGCGAGAGATGGAGAAGGAGAATCCAGTCAGTTTGCTGAGGTAAAAGCTGTTCAACTTGCTCTTGATGTGGCTGAACGTGACAATTGGCCTATCCTTTACCTCTACTCCGACTCATGGATGGTAGCCAATGCTCTATGGGGTTGGCTGAAGGACTGGAAGAAGAATGGTCGGCAGAGGAAAGGAAAGCCTATTTGGTGTGCTGATCTATGGCAGGACATTGATGCACAGCTGGAGAGAACTCCAGTGAAGGTGCGGTATGTAGACGCACACATGCCTAAGAGCAGAGCTACTGAGGAACATCAACATAATCGGAAGGCAGATCAAGCTGCTAAGATTGCTCAAGTTGATACCAACTCTGATCTTGACATTGACCTTGATTGGAAACACTGAGGTGAACTGTTTTTAGCTCGGTGGGCCCATGACTCATCTGGACATCAAGGCAGAGATGGAACATACTGATGGGCTCGCAGTAGGTTAATTGACTTGTCCATGGATGCTATCACCCAAGTCATCTATGACTGTGACATTTGTGCTGCTATTAAGCAGGCTAAGCGAATCAAGCCCTTATGGTATGGTGAGAGATGGTCAAAGTGCAAGTATGGTGAAGCCTGGCAGATTGACTATATCACTTTGCCTCGATCTCGTTCTGGCAAGCAGTATGTGCTAACGATGGTAGAAGCCAGCACCGGATGGCTGGAAACTTATCCAGTTCCACATGCTACTGCACATAACACCATTCGTGGCTTGGAAAGACAGATCATGTGGAGACATGGAACTCCAGAGAGAATCGAGTCAGACAATGGCACTCATTTCAAGAACAATCTTGTGAAAAACTGGGCCAAAGAGCATGGTATTGATTGGATCTATCATATACCCTACTATGCACCAGCTTCAGGGAAGATTGAGCGCTACAATGATTTGCTGAATACCACCCTAAAAGCCATGGGGGGTGGAACTCTGAAAAACTGGGACATTTAGCACAAGCTACCTGGTTCGTAAATAGTAGAGGTTCAGTAAACAGAGCAGGACCTGCACAATCGGATTTGGTCCAAACAGTAGACAGTGATAAAGTTCCTGTTGTACGTGAAAAGAATCTGTTAGGGAAAATTGTTTGGGTATTTTCTCCTTCGGGTGAAGGGAAACCTGTCCGAGGGGTGGTTTCTGCTGAAGGTCCTGGTCATACATACTGGGTAATGCAGGAGAATGGTGAAATTCAATGTATTCCACAGAGAAATCTAACCTTAGCTGAGAGAGTTTAAATTCAGAGTGTATAATACAAGCAGTTAGGAGTTTTCTGTTCTATGTACCATCGGCATCCAACAATAAGAGAATCTACAGTGAGAATCTACGATAGAATCTACAGTACGTGAGCACGAACCCAACATCACCTGGGAGTCCCTGTTCTGAGCTTTTGATTCACCTACATCTGATTGAAGTGTGAACTGAACTTGTATATATTGTTTTGTTGCAAATATTGGTTTAGGTTAGATTAGATAATTCTCAGCGATACTCTGAGCGAAGTAGATAAGGGGTGGATTGTGTTAGTTTGAAGCAAGCTAGAATGTTTTGGTGAAAGAACTAGATAATGGGCAGTGAAATGAAAACAATTGTGTCTCCTTCTCTCACAGTCACGCTGAGAACTCTGAGAAGAAGTAAACATTTGATAGCATTCTCCATTTTTGTCTCTTACTTTGCTTCTGGGCTTTGACGAAGCTGCATCTCATTAACCTTGCTGCCACTAACCTTGCGCCCCAACCTCTTGGCTGCACCTCTCTTCTTTCTGAGAACTGGGGTAAGGTTGAGAGGGGCCGGGGAAGGTGTTGGGGTGGTTTGAGAGCCCCTCCTGGGGACTCAGGTTTCTGGGAGGGGAGTTGTGCTTCTGTATTGTTTATCCTTTGTATATTTCTGTATATAACTGTATATACTGTAAATAGCTGCTTGTATATTTGCTGCTGTAAAATAAATAGCTTCATTTATATTCCCAGAGGCCGTCTGAGTTAGCTGGGGCAATTACAAAGTGGGGGGGGGGCGGGTAAGAGCCCAAACCATCACAAGGAGAGACAGTTTTTCTAGGAGGAGGAGGGCTGCTCTGATATACTGTGAGCAGTTCGCTGATTGAAATACGTGGGCCTCAGATACAAATGTAATGCAAATGAAAATGTAATGCACATAGTCCACATAAATTCTGTGATCTATGTAAACCCAGTGGACTACATAAACCATGTGAACCCGGTAAACTACACAAATGCAGTTGTTCATAGTGGGTACTATCCTCAGAATTACAGGGGCCCTGTCTCCATCTGAGGGAGAGGGACAATAGGGTTTATTGGACTGTGTGAATTTGATGGCTTGGTACGTTAGAACCACAAAAGTATAAAGCCCTAGTAGACACTGGTGCACAGAATCTGCTACTCTTTCTGGAGTGACGGGAGGATCTCAGGAACTGACTATTGTAGGCTTGAGTGAGCCTAACTGGGAATAAGTGGGGAAAAACACACTGATCTGGATGCCATGTGCATCCTTGGCATAGACTTCATCAGGAAAGGATATTAAAAGGACCCAAAAGGGTTTTGACGGGTCCTTGGTATAGCAGCTGTTGAGACTGAGGACATTGAACAGCTGACTAACTTGCCTAAGCTTTTAGAGGAGCCTGTGGAGCAGATACAGGTTGAAGACCAAAAGTTGCCCATGACTCTGGGATTAAGAGTCACATGCCCTACCAACAGAATTAGAAGCTGTGTATTTGTATTCTGTTCTGAGTTTTAAATGCAAATAGGATGTATCAGAATGTGTGAATTCAATACTTTTTTTTAATATCAAATAGGTAAAAAGAGACTAAAAGATCTGAAAAACTTCAAAATAATATAGTTTGAATCAGTACTGACATTTTTTACAAAAACCTTAGATTTGTTATTTTAAAATAGGTAGAAAAATTAATAAGTATCCAGTGTCAACAATCTCTTAATACAAATATTTGCTATGTAACTATCTCCTAAATTGCAACATTGGTGTTATAAACAGAATATGATAGAAATTACTCAGGGAAGATAAAACAGCAACTAAAATGACTACTTCCCAGCTCCTTTCCACTAGTCTTACACATTCAGTACAACCTACCACTCATGCTGCATTAAGATCCCATGATGTAACTACAAAACATATTCCCCAAACTCTCACCATGATTTCTCTTCTTCAACATGGTACTTTTTGGTACAACATATTAAAGGAAGGGGGTGGATGCATGTAGTTTTGCTGTACCTTTTGCAGTAAACTTAATTTAGGGGGAAAATCTGATAATCTGCTGTATGTCAGAATATTTAATCCAAAAGAGTAAAGCAGATGTCATGTGCTACAAGAGAAAACAAGATTTTTATCACAGATAGGAACTTTCTGTAATTTTCAGCACGATATTTAGGGGAAAATGCTCCTAAGTAGTGAAACAAAACAAAAAGTTTTTAACTACCGTAAACAGCTCTAATATGAATTAAATTATTACTTACCAAAATCTACTCTTGTTAGTATGCACTGCATTGGATGATCAGTTGTATGTCTCGTTGTTGTTGCACCACTTTCATAACAAGTTGCACATAAATCATAATCATAGCAAATTAAACACTTGTATCTGCGACCTCGAAAATTTCCTTTTAAACATGCATCACAGCTGACACCTGTGAACAAAGAGAATTACTTGAAAACAGCAGTAATTTCACGCTTTTAATGATACACATTTGTTGCTATTGTCTCCCTTTTACACAGCTGATGCACCATGGGACTCCATTTTAAGCATATTTATATCTTTTAAAAGGCAATAATAATCAAGAATTAAAGTCAAACTCAATGTAAAATAAAAAACAGTAAAGCACTAAAAATGATAATTAGTTGCACTATAAATTCTGTTTAATCATTTTTTTTCCCCTAGTTTGGAAGCTTGGTTCAAAACAATTTTGATGTGGGGGGGAGAGAAAGGGGGAGAGCAGGTGGATGGGAAGAGAGAGATGGAGAGGAGTGCAAACTGAAGAAAGAGAGTGTCGTGGAGGGCCTGTAGCCCTGAAAAGAGGCTTGCTTATGCCTATGCATGCCTGGACATGTTTTTCTGCCAGGACCCCTGGTTGTAAACAGGTTGTGTAAGCCACACACACCCAGCTCATGTCTCCCTGGGGCAAATCCATGTGATCCCCATATTTGGGAAAGTCCAGGCAAGTAGCTTCTGCCTATTATGGTAAGGTTTGGCTGACTGCCAACCTGATTGGTCACTCTAGTGGCCAAAGAAACCATTAATCTCGGCCCACAGTCAATAAATAGGGGTGCACAGGTAAACAACGTGTGCTCTGGCCCTACCCGCAGCTGCTTTGACCCTATCCGCAGCTCAGCTCAGACCTCACCTGCAGCGCTCAGTCGCTCAGACCCCCACACTCGGATGCCATTGCACAGCTCCGATGCTCAGAGGCTCAGACCTCATGCTTTGATTTATTCGCAGCTTACCTGCCTGCGTACCTTTCTTGCAGAGCTCATTTAAGCCTGCACATATATATATAAGGAGCCTATAGCCTCCTAAGCCAGCTGTGCACATCTGCACACTATGGTGCTACCAGGACCAGATCCTGCATTGCTTTACCTACGGAGCTCAGACTCCTAGCAGACACACACACACAGCCTGAAGTCGTGAAGAACCGTGCCAGAGACAGCACCAATATTCTCCTGCTCCTGAAATCCTGCCAAGCTGATATCCCTGGACACAGCATCCAGAAGAAGACAGCAGCATCAAAGGCAGAGATCGTCCCTTGCCAGGAGAACAAAGGTCAGAAATATTTCCCCAGAAACCGGGAAGATTTATCCTCTCCCCTCAAGCCGGGAAGATTCCAGCGTCCAAGTCCACAGGCAGAGATCCCCTGAAGTCTGGACATTAGGCACAGGCTGTGACACAGCCCCGGAGGGTGATTGATAATTAATAACACTTGTGAGTAAAAGCTTTAATACCTCTGTAATATAAGTTACCTCTGCCTTAGTGCAGAAAGAGTTTCAGCCCACTCTGCTGGGCAAATAACATAAAGATCCCAAGCGGCATTAAGCTGCAGGGAAAACTCCTCTCTCTGTTTATAGCTTGAATGTTTGCTAGTTAATTAACAAATTCCTGTACATATTTTATCCTAAATTGTTTTCATAACCATGTACTGAACTGAATATTAATATACAGTGGTTGGGGGTGGTGAGAGTTCAAAAATATTGAATTTAATAAATTATATTTTTATATAAAAATTTATATCTCCCCAATTAATTTCTCTCCTCCGCCAAATAGGCGTAGGTACTGAGAATCCCCCTCCGAAACAGAGAGAGAGCAGGAAAGTGTCAGAGAGAGAAAGAGAGAAAGCCAGAAAAAGAGACAGAGGCAGAAAGAAAGAGAGGGAGAGAGAGAGATAGAGGCGAAGGCTAAAAAGAGAGACAGAGAAAGTGGGAGAGAGAGAGAGATAGGGAGAGAACACCAGAGAGGGAGAGACAGAGAAAGAGCATGAGTGACTTGGGGAGAGTGAGCGTGGCACAGTGAGAAAGACGGAGATACAAGAACGAGAAGGGGAGGGAGAGAGAGTGAGACAGAGAAAGGGAGACATAGAGAGTAAGAGAGAGAAACAGAGAGAAAGAGACAAAGAGAATGTGAGAGAGAGACAAAGGAGACAAATAGAGAGCAGGAGAGAGAGACGGAGAGAGAGAACTGGAGAGAACATGGGAATAAGAGACAAAAGAGTGGGAGAGCACGTGAGGAAGATGCATAGAGAATGCAAAAGCAGACGGGTGTCATGGAAGGCCAAAATAGGCCATATTAGGCCTAAACATGTCCTGGCTTGCCCAGACATGTTTTCTGCTCTCTCTCCTGCTGATGGGAGAAGCAACTGCGGGAAAGGAAGACAAAGGTCCCTGGTGCTGCCATGTCTGTCCATACTTGTTTACAGGGCACCTGCACATGTTTATACACTTGTGTTCTGCCTAAAAAGGTAAAAGTAAGCCCTGACTTCACCTAATATGGTTACGCTTGGCAAAATGCTATTCTGATTGGCTGATTTGTGGCCAAAGAACCGTTAGACTTGGACTGTATTGATAAAAAGAGATGAGCAGGTCAAGACAGTGTGCTTCTGCCATTGCTCTTGCCTTAATGTGCTCTCTGCTTCTGGCAGTGCTGCTGCCATTGCTTCTGCTGTTGCATCCTGTCACACTCTGCAACATTATGTCTGCTAAGCTATAAGCTAGCCCTGCTGCATAATAATAAGCCCTGATGCTCTCCTACCTGGAAACCTGCCTTAAGTTTACCAGGAATAGGCACCAAATGCCTTCATGCAATAGGCTAGTTTAGCCAGCATGATATCGTGCTAAGACTGCACATCCGCAAGACATCCTGCCTACACCTGCAAGCCTCCATGCCAAGTCTGGAGCCAAGAGGAACCAGGATCAGGTCAGAGATCATCTGCTTCTCTCCCAGCACCCCTGTTAAGAGCCTGGGAAGATCAGAAGCCTCAATGGCTGACAAGATACCAAAAGAACTCCCTGCAGGTGTTTGGATACTGTCTGGAAACTATAGTTAGTCCTGGGAGTCAGGAAATAGTTTTTGTGAGTAAATACTCAAAAGCCTCTTTAGCAAAACTCTAATTCTCTAATTGAATGCAAGTGCCTTCTGCCTGTGCTAGTTTGAATCTAGCTAGAGTGTTTTGGTGAGAAGAATTAGATTACAGGCTGTGAAAGAGAAACAATGGAGATGTCTACTTCACTCATAGGCTTGCTGAGATGTATAAGAACCAACCCTCAAAATTACCTTAAACATAAGGCAAGATCTGGGTAAGGTAAAGGGAGGTGGGAGGAAGGTGGAAGAGTGGTTGAGAGCCCCTCCTGGGGACTCAGGTTTCTGGGAGGGCTGTTGTGTTTCTGTATTACTTTTTAACTTGTATATTTCTGTATATAACTATATATATATTGTAAATATCTGCTTGTATATTGTGCTAAGCTGTAAATATAAAGCTTCATTCAATTTCCAGAGCCACTGAGTCTAGTCTGGGTGATTTCTAAAAGTGTGGGAGGGCGGGTGACACCCAAACCATCAGAGACAGACAGAGACAGCAGGAAAGTGACAGGGAGCGAAAGACACAGAAAGAGACAGATCGAGACAGAGAATGACAGAAAGATAGAGAGAGAGAGCAGAAGGGGGCAGAGAATGGGGGGGCAGAGAGACACAGTGCACGACAGCAAGACAGTGAGACAGCAAAACAGATACAGAGACAAAGAGTCATGAGAGAAATGATTTTGAGTGGGGACCTGAGCAACAAGCAGCATTTGATCAGATAAAGCAAGAAATAGTCCATGCATTGGGTTTAGGACCTGTCTGGACTGGTCTCAACATTAAAAACATTCTGTATATGGCTGCAAGTGAGAGTCATGGCAACAGAGGTTCAGAGGCGAATTACACTCCTACAGATAAAGTAATATCAGCAGCCTATGAAGGAGTAAAAGCAGTTTCTGAAGTAATTGGAACTGAGACACGATTTATTTTAGCTCTTAGATTGCCAGTTCTGAATTGGATGTTCATCAAGACATCATGCTACAGATGCAACCTGGTCTAAGTGGATGGATTTGATAACCCAATGAGCACAAATGAGTAATCTTGAACAATCTAGTCCAGTGGAAGTGATCACCAATTGGCCAGAAGGTACAAACTATACAAAACCTCCAGAGGAGAGAGTCACTTTTGCTGAGGAAACTCCTCCTTATGGTGATCTTTCTGATGAGGAAAAGAACTATGCCTTGTTCATAGATGGTTCCTGACACCTTGTTGGAAATAAGTGAAAGTGGAAATCTGCAGTCTGGAGTCCAATGAGAAGAGTTACAGAAACAGGAGACGGAGAAAGTGAACCCAGACAATTTGCTGAGGTAAAAGCTGTCCAACTTGCTCTTGATGCAGCTGAATGTGAAAACTGGCCTATCTTTTAGAATCATAGAATCAGTCAGGGTTGGAAGGGACACCCTACCCTAGATCAGGCTGGCCAGAGCCTCATTCAGCCTGGCCTTAAACACCTCCAGGGATGGGGCCTCAACCACCTCCCTGGGCAACCCATTCCAGGGTCTCACCACTCTCATGCTGAAGAACTTGCACCTCACATCCAGTCTGAATCTACCCACCTCCAGCTTTGCTCCATTCCCCCTAGTCCTTTCACTCCCTGATAGCCTAAAAAGTCCCTCCCCAGCTGCTGGGTTGCTCAACGGCCTTGCGGGGAGACCAGAAAGATGCAAGCTTATACCAATATGATACACAGAAGGTCAATCTGTTTATTGAAGCTAAGCGTGATACTTATATAATGGATTGGGTACATACGTATGCAATTCTGATAGGCTTTGCTAGCCACAACAATTTCACTTGTTCCAAGGGCTGACCAGCCTGCCCCCCTTCAAGGCCCCCTCGCACAGCTCAGCTACAAGATAGCAGCTAAACTTCCTCAGCTTCTGCCCAAGGCCGCTTCCCTGCAGCTGTGCCTCTTATCAGAGTGACCCTAGTCTTATCCTGCCTGTTCTCACTTTTCAGACTATTCAATTCTGCTCCAACCCCGGCACCCATCTTTTTTGGCAGGCTCCCTTCAGATACTGCAAGGCCACAAGGTCACCTCGGAGCCTCCTCTTCTCCAGACTGAACTGCCCCAACTCTTTCAGTCTGTCCTCATAGGAGAGGTGCTCCAGCCCTCTGATCATCCTCGTGGCCCTTCTCTGGACATGCTCCAGCATCTCCACATCCCTCTTGTAAATAGGGGCTCCAGAAGTGGATGCAGTACTCCTTTTACCTCTACACTGATTCATGGATAGTAGCCAATGCTTTGTAGGGTTGACTAAAGGCCTGGAAAAAGAATGGTTGGCAGAGAAAAAGAAAGCCTATTTCGGCTGCTAATCTGTGGGAAGACATTGATGCTCATCTTGAGAAAATTCCAGTGACAGTGTGACACACAGACACACATATGCCTAACAGCAAAGCTACCGAGGAACACCAACACAACCAGCAGGCAGATCTAGCTGCTAAAATTTCTCAGGTCGATACAAACTGTGATTCTGACCCTGACTGGAAACACCAAAGTGAGTTGTTCTTATCTTGGTAGCCTCATGATTCATCTGAACATTAAAGTAGAGATGCAACCTACTGGTAGCCAACCAGTACCGGTAGCCACAGCCTGGTTTGGCAAGAGAGAGCAGTACCGAGGCTAGCTCAGCTGAAACGCACTTTCTCAAAGCTTTTTCTCCTCCATTTTGCGGGTCTCTCGATCCGAGGAGCCCAGAAGGGGGGCAGAAAAGCAGCAGGTGCTAAGTGCTCGATTGGAAGGTGAGGCAGAGGGGACAGTGCCTGGCGAGCAGGAGATTTAAATGAGGAGAGGCAGCGGCGACGCCACAGCCTGGTTCGGCAAGAGAGAGCAGTACTGAGGCAGTCGTCTCTGCTGAGCTGAGATGCAGTGCGTGCCGGGGGCAGAAAAAAAATAAAAATCTCCAAACTAACTACTAATTTAACTACCATTGGACTTCCAAGAAAGCAAGACATGGTGCAAACTAGGTCCAAGCTGTACAATACTTGTAAAACTGTGGGCACCCAAACAGAGCCCACCTGTAGGAATGCAGGTGTCCAGGCGACTGGATGTGAGGAGTGCTGGAGCCTGGCACTCGAAGTTGAGTGAGACACAGGCATTGGCTGCATTAGGTGTGAGTAGATAAATAGTTTGCTTAACCTAGTGGCTGAACTCAAGGGAGAGGTGGAGTGCCTGAAGGCTGAAAGGGAATGTAAAAGAGAGCACCATACTCTGCAGTCCCCCTTGCCAGAGGGAGATGAACTAAGTAACCAAGGAGAATGGATGCAGGTACCTGCCAGAAGGGGCAAAGGTAAACCCTTCCAGCCATCCTCACATCCTCAGCTGCCCTTACACAACAGATATAGGGCAGTACAGGTTGAGGATGAGGTGGTTTTGGAGCAGGCAGAAGCATCACCAGCTGGGAGGGCAACTGAAACAAATCAGTTGCCCCCTCGCATCAGAACAAGTACCCAGAAGAAAAAGAGGAGGGTAATTGTTATTGGTGATTCCCTTCTGAAGGGAACAGAGGGCCCCATATGCCAGCCAGACCCCTTCCACAGGGAGGTCTGCTGCCTCCCTGGGGCCCGGGTCAGGGATGTTACCAGGAGGCTGCCTACTGTAGTGCAGCCCTCTGATTACTATCCCTTATTAGTTATACAGGCAGGGAATGATGAGGTTAATAACAGAGGGGTAAAAGCTATCAAAAGGGACTTTAAGACACTGGGGAAAGCAGTTGAGGGAGCAGGGGCACAGGTAGTCTTTTCATCTATACCCTTAGTCACAGGTTGGAATACAGAGAGGAATAGAAAGTGTATTTGATGAACAAGTAGCTCAGAGGTTGGTGCCTCCAACATAACTTCGGATTCTTTGATCTTGGGGAACTTCATCTTGCCACAGGTCTGGAAGCAACAGATGGGGTACAACTGACACAGAAGGGGAGAAGGACCCTGGCACATAAGCTGGCTGGGCTTGTTGAGAGGGCTTTAAACTAGAATGGAAGGGGGAGGCGGTTAAACATGACAGCACCAGAGATAAATCAAAGGAAATTGAGGATGGTAGGCTAGAGCTAGGGGTAAAAGCAGCAGCCCAGCTGAAGTGCATGTACACTAATGCACGAAGTACGGGTCATAAACAAGAGGAGCTGGAAGCTTTGGTGCTGGAGGAAAACTATGATATTGTCGCCATCACTGAAACGTGGTGGAATGGCTCACATGATTGGAGTGCTGTAATCAATGGCTACAGACTCTTCAGGAGAGACAGGCAAGGGAGAAAAGGTGGGGGAGTGGCTCTGTATATTAGGGATGCTCTGGATGTCATGGTGGCAGAAATCAAGGATGATCAAGTTGAGTCATTACGGGTGAGAATTAAGGGGAAGCCCAACAAGACTGATATCCTGGTTGGAGTCTGTTATAGACCACCCAACCAGGAAGAAGAGGTTGATTTATTACTCTTTAAACAACTGAAGGCTGCCTCAAGATCACCTGCCCTTGTTCTGGTGGGCGACTTTAACCTACCAGACATCTGCTGGGACTTAAACACTGCAGAGAAGAAGCAGGCTAGAAGGTTTCTGGAATGTGTGGAAGACAACTTCTTATCCCAGCTGTTACATGAGCCTACCAGGGAGGCAGCCCTGCTTGACCTGCTGCTCACAAATAGAGAGGGGCTGGTAGGGGATGTGGTGGTTGGAGGCTTCCTGGGGTCCAGTGACCATGAAATTATAGAGTTTTCAATACATGGAGAAACCAGGAGCGGCATCAGCAGAACCTCCACACTGGACTTCCGAAGGGCAGACTTCAGCCTATTTAAGGAACTAATTCAGAAAGTTCCTTGGGAAAAAGCCCTTGAAAACAAAGGGGTCCAGGAAGGTTGGACCTACTTCAAGAAAGAACTCCTGAAGGCACAGGAGCAGGCAGTGCCATTGAGACGGAAGACGAGCTGATGAGAGAGGCAGCCAGACTGGATGGGCAGGGAGCTACTGAAGGAATTAAAGATTAAAAAGAGAGTGTATCACCTTTGGAAAAGAGGGGAGGTGTCCCAGGAAAAGTTTAAGGAAGTTGCTAGGTCTTGTAGAGGAAAAATTAGAGAGGCAAAAGCCTATTTGGAGCTTAGGCTGGCCACGGCTGTCAAGGAAAATAAAAAATGTTTCTTTAAATATATGAATGGCAAGAGAAGGGCCAAGGACAACCCCCAGTCCTTACTAGATAGAGAGGGGAATATAGTGACAAAGGATGAGGAAAAGGCAGAGGTGCTTAACACTTTCTTTGCCTCAGTCTTCAATAGTTGGACAGGTTGTCTCCAGGACAGCTGGACTCCTGAAGTGGTGGATGGAGTCAGGGACCAGTACAGTCCCCCTCTAATCCATGAGGAAGCAGTAAGAGACCTGCTGTGTCATTTGGATCCTCAGAAGTCCATGGGACCGGATGGGATCCACCCTAGGGTGCTGAGAGAGCTGGCAGCTGAGCTGGCCAAGCTACTCTCCATCATTTATCAGCAGTCCTGGCTCACTGGAGAGGTCCCTGAAGACTGGAAGCTGGCCAATGTGATACCCATCCACAAGAAGGGTCGTAAGGAGGAGCTAGAAAACTACAGACCTGTGAGCCTGACCTCAGTGCCAGGCAAGGTCATGGAACAGGTAATCTTGGGTGCCATCACAAAGCACCTACAGGATGGCCAAGGGATCAGGCCCAGCCAGCATGGATTTAGGAAGGGCAGGTCCTGTCTCACCAACCTGATCTCCTTTTATGATCAGGTTACCTGCCTGGTGAATGTGGGGAAGGCTGTGGATGTAGTCAACCTGGACTTCAGCAAAGCCTTTGACAATGTCTGCCACAAGAAGCTCCTAGCCAAGCTGGCAGCTCATGGTTTGGACAGATTCACTCTGTGCTGGATCAAGAACTGGCTGGATGTCAGAGCCCAGAGAGTGGTGGTGAATGGTGCCACATCCAGTTGGCAGCCAGTCACTAGTGGTGTTCCCCAAGGATCAGTGCTGGGCCCAGTCCTGTTCAATATCTTTATTGATGACCTGGACGAGGGGATTGAGTCCAGCATCAGTAAGTTTGCAGATGACACCAAGCTGGGAGCCGGTGTTGATCTGTTGGAAGGTAGGAGTGTGGGAAGCTTTCTCCTGCAATGAGGTATGGAATGTAAACATCAGGCCCTGTGATGGGAAGTGTCCTTGGGTCTTACTGATTCCCAGGGGCCTAAGCTGGCAACCATGAGCAACCCACGCACAGCTGTCAGGGGGTGGAATCTGCCGGCCCCCGGGGCAGACACAGCCCCAAGGGGGCTGACCCTGGCCAGCCCCCCTGGGTGGTACTCACAGGTTGTTTACCACAGGTAACCTATCTCTGCCTTACACATAACTTGGGGCCAATCTGTACTGTCCACTTGTGCCAGCCCCAGCCTGGCTGGAAACACCTCCTCTGAAGCACTATATAAGACGCTGCACTACCCTAATAAAATTGTACTGATGTACTGATGCACAGATGCCTAGAAGCTGCTGTCTCGAGTCGTCAGTACCCCGATCTCGCCTCTCGCCAGCCTCCGTACCCCAACATAGGAGAACCCTGCAGAGGGACCTGGACAGGCCGGATAGGTGGGCAGAGGCCAATGGGATGAGATTTAACAAGGCCAAGTGCAGGATTCTGCATTTGGCCACAACAACCCCAAGCAGCGCTAGAGGCTGGGGACTGAGTGGCTGGAGAGCAGCCAGGAAGAAAGGGACCTGGGGGTACTGATAGACAGTAGACTAAAGATGAGCCAGGAGTGTGCCCAGGTGGCCAAAAGAGCCAATGGCATCCTGGCCTGCATCAGGAACAGTGTGGCCAGTAGGACAAGGGAGGTTATTCTTCTCCTGTACTCAGCACTGGTCAGGCCACACCTTGAGTACTGTGTCCAGTTCTGGGCCCCTCAATTCAAGAGAGGTGTTGAGGTGGTGGAATGTGTCCAGAGAAGGGCGACAAAGCTGGTGAAGGGCCTGGAGCACAAATCCTATGAGGAGAGGTTGAGGGAGCTGGGCCTGTTTAGCCTGGAGAAGAGGAGGCTCAGGGGTGATCTTATTACTGTCTACAACTACCTGAAGGGACATTGTAGCCAGGTGGGGAGTGGCCTCTTCTCCCAGGCAACCAGCAATAAAACAAGGGGACACAGCCTCAAGTTGTGCTGGGGTAGGTGTTGGAGAAATTCTTGTTAGCACAGCACACAAGAATTGATAAACAATGGGCAACCCATGCTGGGAATGTCCTTGAATCCATCTTGGGAGTTTAGATAGCAGGCATAGGGTAGCTTCCCCCCACATGCAGCTGCAGGGGGTGGAGTGCAGCTGCAGGTGGGCAGAGTTTAGCCAGCCCCAGAGGCTGACACTCAGATTGTTATGGTATGCTGACCTATTGATGCCTTACAAGTAACTCTGAACCCTCTGACTGTAACCAATCTTAAGCTGAGCACGCCTCTTGCTAGAATGCATATAAGTTACTGTATCACGGAAATAAAGGGGATTTGACCATCTAACCATATTGGTGAACAAAGAGTCATCTTCCCATAGCGCTCCACCGAAAGTGTTTTCCAACATCTGGCACTCAAACAGAGGAGTCAGGACACAAGCCGGCCGCAGGTGAGACTGCGTTGGTGGCCAGAGGGTTGACCCGAAGAAGAGGGGGCCGATTATCTTGCGGGACGTTCTCCGCATTGGAGAGAGTAAGCGTCATTTGGTGCCACTGGGCCGGGTAGCGCTGCCCGGAGGTGGCAGTAGTCTGGACGTTCATTTCCGGAGTGAACAGCCCGTGTGTGTAAGGCAGGTAAGGCCCACAGTGGATTTGCTGGGGCACTGCGTCTGCTGGCGTATTTATCTCATGAGAGAAGTTCGCCGGACATTGAGCTCTGAGAGCTGCTGGCCTGGGCGCATGCGCGGGGTCATGCGAGTAAAGAGCCTCCCATGATTTTAAGATTGAAAGTGCAGCGGGAGGTCGGAGATGCGCTGTGGGACGCGGTTCTTAGCAACGGAAAAGACGCTGGGTCGCCCCGCCAGCTATGTCCCGCCCGGCGGGAGGTGCTCTGCGCGTTACTAAAGATGAAAGCCGAAAGAAACGCGGCGGCGGTGGTTTTCCTGTTACTTCTCCTGGCCACACCGGCCGTTGCAGAGAGCTCTGACGCGTGCATGGCGCCAGGTTTCTCCTCCGTCCCCGCCCTGAGCGTCCCGAAGAGAGAAAGCTCCGTGCTTCGGTTTTTCGGTCTTGGCAGAGCTGCTTCCATTAAAGGCGTGGCTGGGAAGGTTGTCAGCTCTGTGGCGGAGTTGAAAATGAGCGTGCAGCACAATCCTGGCGGGCACCCATGTCGCCCGCCGCACGCCCCGCCTCCGCCCTCCTTCCCTGCTGGAGCCGTGCCCGGTAACCCGATTGTAGCCACGTTGACCGCAGGGGCACCGGCAAGAGACATGTTAGAACGTAACCACGGCAGGGAGCGATACGCGGTTCGCAACAAGGTTGCCGGCGATTTGCCTTTATAGTACCATCTGTGACTGAAGCAGAGCCTGCGAGCCGCTCTGAGTACACAACTTTGCCGCGAGGCATGCAGACCACACCAACTCTCTGCTGATTGTTCGTTGCAAAGCATTGCAAGCCCCCCGAAAAGACCTGGGCATGTGCAATTGTTTATCACCATGTGAATGACTTTGTTTTCTGTCCCCGCTGACGAGTCTTAGTCTCTGGGAGACAATCTCGTCTTGCTTCAGCTCTGTGGGCTGCACATAGGAAGCTAAGGACTTTTTAATCGGTCTAGCGGGAGCGCTAGGAGAGACGCGCTAGGGACTGAGTTGTTGCGGCTGCCCGTAGCGGCTCACTGACACACCCATAATGGCGGCTGCCTGTAGCGACCCGCCGGCAGCCAGTTACAATCGCTTCTCAGCTTGAAAAAGTTTTCGGATCTGCCGTGTGGAGGGCGGCTGCCTGCCGCTGTGTGTACTGTGTCGAATCTGCCGCTGTAGCCCACGCGTCCCCGCGGATGACTACATGCGATACAGGACACAGACTTTTAGTTTTCAGCCGGTAAGAGACGCTACTGAAGGTACAGAGGAACAGACGGTAAAGAGAGAATGGACTGACGGCAGACGCGACCGCACCGGACGGCGTGGGACCCTTCCTTTCCTGCGGCTCGGCGGAACAGTCTTCAGATCCGCCCCCCTTCACCGCCGCACGCCCGCCCGCCCCATCTCCAATGGACCGCATCGCGGAGTTCCCCCCCCCGCGAGTCTTCAACAGCTGGGGGGCTGAGGGAGATGCTGAGGGGATCGGTGGGGTGGGAAGAATTTGTGGGTTTCCTTGAGTAGTTTCAGAGTTTAGTCAATTTGCGTTTGTATGGCTACAGGGGGATTAGCGATTCGATAGCTCACAGCTTAACCTCTGCTTTTTTTCTCTCTCTCTGTCTTGAAGAGTCTGAGAGGACAGACGGCAGTTTGGAAGTTTTCAGAGTAGATTTCATATTGTGTACTAAGGATTGATAGTGGGAGAGGGAAGGACGGAAACAGCGAGTGGTGGCTGACCTGAAACAGCTGGGGGTTGGGCAAGATGGAGGGCCGAGGACAAAAGCGGCACTGCGGCTGCTGGCCTCCTCCCCCTCCTCCTCCCCCCCCCCGCTTGCCACCTGTGGAGGGCCCGCGGGGCCCCATCCCCCACCCCGCCCGTTGTTTCTTTTACTGATTTTTTTTCTGGCGGAGTTATCTCCTTTTACGGATTTTTTTTTTTCCCTGCTAGGAGGCAGCGAAGCCTCGGAATTGTTTTGACAATGCCAGATGTGAGGAGAGAGCTCTTCACTGAGAGACTGATTGGATACTGGAATGGGCTCCCCGGGGAGGTGGTAGGGTCGCCGTCCCTGGTGCCCTGGAGCTGTTCAAGGCAAGGTTGGACGTGGCGCTTGGTGCCATGGTCTGACCTTGAGCCCCGTGGTATAGGGTTGGACTTGCTGATCTATGAGGTCTCTTCCAACCCCGATGGTACTGTGCTACTGTGATACTATGCTACTGAAGACAGATGTCAGAAAGTTTATGGAAATGATAGCAAGAATGACGAGGACGACAGGACCATTTTTGCCCCTGTTACAGGCATGGACACGCACAGATGTATTTTTTAGCCACCTGATGATGACGGTTTGCACTCGAAATGATGGCTAATAGTTCCTGGCTGGAGTATTTACCATCGCCTTACTGGTTAATTCCTTCTACAGACTACGCAGCAATGAGTTTTGCACCCACTGCTCAGTGGCAAAAAGAAAAAGAGGGAGATTGCTAGGATATAGCAGAGATGCCAGTGCCACTGACCATGGGTGGAAACTTATACAGACACGGAAGGCACCAAGCAGGACAGACTAGCACACTTATTACTGAGAACTCAGATGCATTGCCTCTTACAGCGAAGGGTATAGGCACTGAAATCCGCATTGCAAGTCACTAACCAGATTCTGAAGGAATTAAAGATTAAAAAGAGAGTGTACCACCTTTGGAGAAGAGGGGAGGTGTCCCAGGAGAAGTTCAAGGAAGTTGTTAGGTCTTGTAGAGGAAAACTTAGAGAGGCAAAAGCCCACTTGGAGCTCAGGCTGGCCACAGCAGTCAAGGAAAATAAAAAGTGTTTCTTTAAATATATGAATGGCAAGAGAAGGGCCAAGGGCAACCCCCAGTCCTTACTAGATAGAGAGGAGAACATAGTGACAAATGATGAGGAAAAGGCAGAGGTGCTTAACACCTTCTTTGCCTCAATCTTCACTAGTGGGACAGGTTGTCTCCAGGACAGCTGGACTCCTGAAGTGGTGGATGGAGTCAGGGACCAGTACAGTCCCCCTCTAATCCATGAGGAAGCAGAAAGGGACCTGCTGCGTCATTTGGATCCTCAGAAGTCCATGGGACCGGATGGGATCCACCCTAGGGTGCTGAGAGAGCTGGCAGCTGAGCTGGCCAAGCCACTCTCCATCATTTATCAGCAGTCCTGGCTCACTGGAGAGGTCCCTGAAGACTGGAAGCTGGCCAATGTGATACCCATTCACAAGAAGGGTCGTAAGGAGGAGCTAGAAAACTACAGACCTGTGAGCCTGACCTCAGTGCCAGGCAAGGTCATGGAACAGGTAATCTTGGGTGCCATCACAAAGCACCTACAGGATAGCCAAGGGATCAGGCCCAGCCAGCATGGGTTTAGGAAGGGCAGGTCCTGCCTCACCAACCTGATCTCCTTTTATGATCAGGTTACCCGCCTGGTGAATGTGGGGAAGGCTGTGGATGTAGTCTACTTGGACTTCAGCAAAGCCTTTGACACAGTCTGCCACAAGAAGCTCCTAGCCAAGCTGGCAGCTCATGGTTTGGACAGATTCACTCTGTGCTGGATCAAGAACTGGCTGGATGTCAGAGCCCAGAGAGTGGTGGTGAATGGTGCCACATGAAGTTGGCAGCCAGTCACTAGTGGTGTTCCCCAGGGATCAGTGCTGGGCCCAGTCCTGTTCAATATCTTTATTGATGATCTGGACGAGGGCATCGAGTCCAGCATCAGTAAGTTTGCAGATGACACCAAGCTAGGAGCAGGTGTTGATCTGTTGGAAGGTAGGAGAGCCCTGCAGAGGGACCTGGACAGGCTGGATGGGTGGGAGGAGGCCAATGGGATGAGATTCAACAAGGCCAAGTGCAGGGTTCTGCACTTTGGCCACAACAACCCCAAGCAGCGCTATAGGCTGGTGTGCTAGTTTGAAGCAAGCTAGAATGTTTTGGTAAAAGAACTAGATAACAGGCAGTGAAATGAAAACAATTGATGTCAACTTCTCTCACAGTCTCGCTGAGAGCTCTGGGAAGAAGAAGTAAACATTCTCCATTTTGTTTCTCACTCTTGCTTTTGCCTTAGACCTGGACACATCTCATTAACCCTGCTCCTACTAACCTTGCTCCCTAACCTCTTGGCTGCACCTCTTTTCTTCCTGAGAACTGGGGTAAGGTTGAGAGGGCCGGGGGGAGGTGTTGGGGTGGTTTGAGAGCCCCTCCTGGGGACTCAGGTTTCTGGGAGGGGAGTTGTGCTTCTGTATTGTTTATCCTTTGTATATTTCTGTATATAATTGTATATAACTGTATATATTGTAAATAGCTGCTTGTAAATTCTGCTAGCTGTAAATAAATTGCTTCATCTATATTCCCAGGATCCGTCTGAGTTAGATGGGGCAAATTCAAAAGTGTGGGGGGGGCGGGGTAACCCCCAAACCATCACATTTTTTAATTGGCGCCCAACGTGGGGCTAGATATTTTTGAGTGACTGGAAATTAGCTCTGGGAATTAAGATGAATCTAATCAAGCAGCTTGGTTGGCGCATTGCTCTGGTCTGGTTTTGTTTTCTTGGCATTTAGTTGGTTAAAAGGTCAAATTGTTGCTTATTTCATTGATCTGGCTTATAATAAGGCTAAAGCTAAGGTTTCAGATATGTTCTGGAGCTGGGGTGATTTGATTCTTGGTTATGCTGGTTTTAATATCTCTGAGAATATTACCAAGGACATTACAGGAGCTCTGGTCAATAATGTGACAATCAATGGAAATTCTGCTTTAAATATGGCTCTAATGAGAGTTATTCAGCCTAAGACATGAATTCCAACTGTTTGTATAGGCACATGCTCGTGTAAAACTGTTTTTCTTCTCACAGTTTTTAATATTTGCCTCATGATTTTGATATTCATATTAATTTTGGCATTATTGGTGAAAAATTCAAAACCAGCTTCTGTAAGAACTAGGAAAAATTCTGTGTCTCAGAAGCAGTCTCTTTCACAGCAAAACAAGGGAACACAGTTATCGGCTTCCCCCTTGCCAGCCTCTGCCTCTCCTTCTCCAAGTGCTGGGAACACAGCCAATGTTCCCGCCACTAACATATACAATAACGATAACGGGCAGAGTTCGGCAGGAGCCCTAGGAGGACAGGCAGGTACCCAAAATCAGAATGTCCCTAGCAAAAATGATAACACAGCAGGGTTGGCAGGCATCCCAGGAGGACAGGCAAATAATCCCACTAATGCTAATATTACTAATGCTGGTAACGCTAGCCCAGTCAGTCCAAATCCTAATGACACCGGCTCAGCCAATTCGAACCCCCAGCCAGCAGACCAGAACCAAAATCCTCCTGTTAAAAGCAAGGCAGATTTGAACTCACAAGCTCCAAGTCAGACCTCCAATAATTCAAACCCTCCAGGTCAGACCCCTAATGATCCAAATGCTCCAGGTCAGACTCCTAATGATTCAAATGCTCCAGGTCAAACTCCTAAAGATTCAAATCCTCCAGCAGATACATCCAAGTCTGTTGCTGTTCAGGCCTTTCTGGCACCTGCTAAGGCAAAAGCTAAGACAAAGAGTGGTTCGCAGAAGGATGTAAGAGAGGGGACCTCTGGTGATCAGCAGCAAGAGGAGGAGGAGGAGATAGTTAGTCTGCGAGACCTTGTAGATGTGCTGAGACAACAATACTCAAGTGAGAGGAGCGCTGTGAGGTTAGCTGCCAAGAGAGGGGATGGTTCCCATGAGTTTAGGAATGCTATGAGGAAGATTGTGTTAGGCCAGGCACCACCACAACAACAGGAAGAGGAGGAGGAAGATGACATCCAAGGCTCCAAGGATCCACTCAGAGAGGTCAGGGAAGTTAGGAAGGAATACACAAGGGAATCAGGAGAGCCAGTCTTAAGCTGGCTAGTGAGATGCCGTGGCATTGGTGCTAATGCTCTGCAGGTAGGAGACAAGTCTGCCAAGCAGCTGGGACCACTCACTAAGGAGAGTGGAGTGGACAAACACCTAGCGAGTCCTCTTGGTAGGGTTAGCTTGTGGACACGCCTTTTGTTGGCTGTGGCTATGAGATATCCTTCCCGAGATGATTTCCCATGGGCTGCCAAGAAGTGGAACACTGTTGAGCAGGGAATTAAACTTCTGAAGGAGTTTGCTGTGAAGGAAGTGCTTTATGGAGATCATGGTACTCATGAGCCTGACGATATTCCTTTGGGAACAGGTCTCATGAAGAAGCTTATTAAGATTGCTCCTTCATCCTATGCTAACATCTTGGCCAGTAAATTTCTAGCAAGGAGTGATAATGGAAGATCTTTCACTGTTGGTGAATTCACTGATCAGCTCAGGCAGATAGAGGATAGCTTGTCACATTCTGGTTTAGTCTCTGCCATACAAACTATGACCACAGAGATTAAAGATACCATGAAAGAACTGAAGGAGGATCTTAAAAACATTACTAGTCTGGTAAAGGATACCATTCCTGCATCATCTGAATGGGTGAATGTTTCTGCAGTCAGGAACAGACGCCCACCTCCTGCAAGGCAATTCCAGCCCAGGAGGAGACAAATTCCACCTAGACAGAAGCAATCACGTGCGTCATTGTGGATACTTCTGCGTGACACATATGGTGAGAACATGAACAAATGGGATGGTAAACCTACTTCAGCTCTTTCAAAGAGAGTCAGGGATCTGCAGAGTGGCAGAAACAGAGGCAATAATGCCAGAAAAGTAGCTGTCACTTCTTCAGCTCCCCAGAGCAATTGCAATTGTTCCAACAATTGCAGTTTCTCTCACAACAACACCAATCATTGTGTACACCCTACATGCCATGTTCAGCATTAGGGGTGCCCTGCCTCCAGCCAGGAGGAGGAAAGGGATAGTGGAGAGAACCGAATCTATTGGAATGTATTCATTAGGTGGCCTGGCAGTTCAAGAGTTCGGAAATACAGGGCTTTAGTTGACAGAGGTGCTCAGTGTACTTTATTGCCATCTAATTGCAACGGGACAGAGTCCATTTCTATCTTTGGAATCACTGGTGGATCTCAAGAGTTAACTAAGGTACAGGCTGAGATCAGTTTAACTGGTAAAGAGTGGAAGAAACACACTATTGTAACTGGTCCTGATGCGCCTTGCATTTTGGGAATTGACTTTTTGAGACAAGGTTGTTTCAAAGATCCTAAGGGTCATAAATGGGCTTTTGGAATAGCATCTGTAGAGATTGAGGATGATAAATTGAAATTGTCTATTAGACCTGAACTTTCTGATGAATCTGCAGTTGTGGAACATCATGACATAGAGGACCTGGAAGTGCCAATTGCAACTCAAACTGTTCATCATAGGCAGTACAGAACTAACCGTGACTCTTTGTTGCCCATTCATCAGCTGATTCGTCAACTGGAGAGTCAGGCTGTCATCGAGAAAGCTCATTCACCTTTCAACAGTCCCATCTGGCCTGTGCGCAAACCTACGGGCGACTGGAGACTCACAGTTGACTTTCGTGCCCTCAACGAGGTGACTCCACCCATGAGTGCAGCTGTGCCGGACATGCTGGAACTCCAGTACGAGCTGGAATCGAAGGAGGCTAAATGGTATGCAACCATAGACATTGCTAATGCTTTCTTCTCTATTCCCATAGCAAAGGAGTGCAGGCCTCAGTTTGCATTCACCTGGAGAGGAATCCAGTACCAGTTCAATCGTTTGCCTCAGGGGTGGAAACACAGCTCAGCCATCTGTCACTCAGTCATCCACAATGCACTGGAGAAAGGTAAAGCTCCAGAGCACATCCAGTACATTGACGACATCATTGTGTGGGGCCAAACTGCTGAGGAAGTCTTCGAGAAAGGTAACAAAATCATTGACATTCTGTTGCAAGCAGGTTTTGCCATTAAGAGAGACAAGGTCAAAGGACCTGCCAAAGAAATTCAGTTTCTGGGAGTGCGGTGGCAGAATGGTCGCCGTTACATTCCTCAGGATGTGATCAACAAAGTCTCTACCATGGCAGTTCCCACCAGTAAGAAGGACACACTTTCTTTTCTTGGTGTGGTGGGATTTTGGAGACTACACATTCCTGGTTTCAGTCAGATTGTCAAACCTCTGCATGATGTGACTCGTAAGAAAAACAATTTCGAGTGGGGACCTGAACAACAAGCAGCCTTTGATCAGTTTAAGCGAGAAATAGTCCATGCAGTGGGCTTGGGACCTGTGAGATCTGGTCCGGACATTAAAAACATTCTGTACACGGCTGCCAGTGACAATGGTCCAACTTGGAGTCTCTGGCAGAGAGCTCCAAATGAGACACGTGGTCGTCCACTTGGTTTCTGGGGACGTTGCTACAGAGGTTCAGAGACAAATTACACTGCAACTGAGAAAGAGATTCTAGCAGCCTATGAGGGAGTGAAAGCAACTTCTGAAGTGATTGGAACTGAGTCACAATTGCTTTTAGCTCCTAGACTGCCAGTTCTCAACTGGATGTTCAAGGGCAAAGGTTCATCACCACATCATGCCACAGATGCAACCTGGTCCAAATGGATGGCTTTGATAACCCAACGAGCACGAATGGGTAATCTTGACCGACCTGGTCTGGTGGAGGTGATCACCAACTGGCCGGAAGGCACAGACTGTCCCAAACCTCCAGAGGAGAAAATAACTCGTGCTGAGGAAGCTCCTCCCTATGGTGATCTCTCTGATGAGGAAAAGAACTATGCTTTGTTCACAGATGATTCCTGTCGTCTTGTTGGGAACAAGCGAATATGGAAGTCAGCAGTGTGGAGTCCAACCAGGAGAGTTACCGAAACGAAAGATGGAGAAGGAGAATCCAGTCAGTTTGCTGAGGTAAAAGCTGTTCAACTTGCTCTTGATGTGGCTGAACGTGAGAATTGGCCTATCCTTTACCTCTACACCGACTCGTGGATGGTAGCCAATGCTCTATGGGGTTGGCTAAAGGACTGGAAGAAGCATGGTTGGCAGAGGAAAGGAAAGCCTATCTGGTGTGCTGATCTATGGCAGGACATTGATGCACGGCTGGAGAGAACTCCAGTGAAGGTGCGGCACGTAGATGCACACATGCCTAAGAGCAGAGCAACTGAGGAACATCAACATAACCAGAAGGCAGACCAAGCTGCTAAGATTGCTCAAGTTGATACCAACTCTGAACTTGACATTGACCTTGATTGGAAACACCGAGGTGAGCTGTTCTTAGCTCGGTGGGCCCATGATTCATCTGGACATCAAGGCAGAGATGGAACATACCGATGGGCTCGTGATAGGTCAATTGACTTGTCCATGGACGCTATCACCCAAGTCATCTATGACTGTGACATTTGTGCTGCTATTAAGCAGGCTAAGCGAATCAAGCCCTTATGGTATGGTGAGAGATGGTCAAAGTACAAGTATGGTGAAGCCTGGCAGATTGACTACATCACTTTACCTCGATCTCGTTCTGGCAAGCAGTATGTGCTAACGATGGTAGAAGCCAGCACTGGATGGTTGGAAACCTATCCAGTTCCACATGCTACTGCACGTAACACCGTTGTTGGTTTGGAGAGACAAATCTTGTGGAGACATGGAACTCCAGAGAGAATCGAGTCAGACAATGGTACTCATTTCAAGAACAATCTTGTGAAAAACTGGGCCAAAGAGCATGGTATTGAATGGATCTATCACATACCCTACTATGCACCAGGTTCAGGGAAGATTGAACGCTACAATGGTTTGCTGAATACCACCCTCAAAGCCATGGGGGGTGGAACTCTGAAAAACTGGGACAAACATTTAGCAGAAGCTACCTGGTTGGTAAATAGTAGAAGTTCAGTAAATAGAGCAGGACCTGCACAATCAGACTTGGTCCAAACAGTAGACGGTGATAAAGTTCCTGTTGTAGGTGAAAAGAATCTGTTAGGGAAAACTGTTTGGGTATTTTCTCCTTCGGGCGAAGGGAAACCTGTCCGAGGGGTGGTTTCTGCTGAAGGTCCTGGTCATACATACTGGGTAATGCAGGAGAATGGTGAAATCCAGTGTATTCCACAGAGAAATTTAACCTTAGCTGAGAGGGTTTAAATTCAAGCTGTTAGGAGTTTTCTGTTCTAGGTAACATCGGCGCCCAACACTGAGAGAATCTACGATAGAATCTACAGTACGTGAGCACGAACCCAACATCACCTGGGAGTCCCTGTTCTGAGCTTTTGAATCACCTACATCTGATTGAAGTGTGAACTGAACTTGTATATATTGTTTTAGTGTAAATATTGGTTTAGATTAGATTGGATAATTCTCAGCAATACTCTGAGCGAAGTGGACAGGGGTGGATTGTGCTAGTTTGAAGCAAGCTAGAATGTTTTGGTAAAAGAACTAGATAACGGGCAGTGAAATGAAAACAATTGATGTCAACTTCTCTCACAGTCTCGCTGAGAGCTCTGGGAAGAAGAAGTAAACATTCTCCATTTTGTTTCTCACTCTTGCTTTTGCCTTAGACCTGGACACATCTCATTAACCCTGCTCCTACTAACCTTGCTCCCTAACCTCTTGGCTGCACCTCTTTTCTTCCTGAGAACTGGGGTAAGGTTGAGAGGGCCGGGGGGAGGTGTTGGGGTGGTTTGAGAGCCCCTCCTGGGGACTCAGGTTTCTGGGAGGGGAGTTGTGCTTTTGTATTGTTTATCCTTTGTATATTTCTGTATATAATTGTATATAACTGTATATATTGTAAATAGCTGCTTGTAAATTCTGCTAGCTGTAAATAAATTGCTTCATCTATATTCCCAGGATCCGTCTGAGTTAGCTGGGGCAAATTCAAAAGTGTGTGGGGGGCGGGGTAACCCCCAAACCATCACAGCTGGGGACTGAGTGGCTGGAGAGCAGCCAGGAGGAAAGGGACCTGGGGGTACTGATAGATAGTAAGCTGAAGATGAGCCAGCAGTGTGCCCAGGTGGCCAAGAGAGCCAATGGCATCCTGGCCTGCATCAGGAACAGTGTGGCCAGTAGGACAAGGGAGGTTATTCTTCCCCTGTACTCAGCACTGGTCAGGCCACACCTTGAGTACTGTGTCCAGTTCTGGGCCCCTCAATTCAAGAAAGATATTGAGGTGCTGGAACATGTCCAGAGAAGGGCAACAAAGCTGGTGAGGGGCCTGGAACACAAATCCTATGAGGAGAGGTTGAGGGAGCTGGGCCTGTTTAGCCTGGAGAAGAGGAGGCTCAGGGGTGATCTTATTACTGTCTACAACTACCTGAAGGGGCATTGTAGCCAGGTGGGGGGTGGCCTCTTCTCCCAGGCAACCAGCAATAGAACAAGGGGACACAGTCTCAAGTTGTGCCAGGGTAGGTATAGGCTGGATATTGGGAAGAAGTTCTTCACAGAGAGAGTGATTTCCCATTGGAATGGGCTGCCTGGGGAGGTGGTGGAGGCACCGTCCCTGGGGGTCTTCACGAAAAGACTGGATGAGGCACTTAGTGCCATGGTCTAGTTGATTGGTTAGGGCTGGGTGATAGGTTGGACTGGATGATCTTGGAGGTCTCTTCCAACCTGGTTGATTCTATGATTCTATGATTCTATGAATGATAGAGCTTGTAGGCTAATGTCAGTCATCTCCTTCCCCCAATAACAGATAAAGACAGGACTAGTATAGAAGTTTACTGGAACAGCTGCTAATTGCATGAAATGAGCCTTGTGACAATTCTGACTTTTCCTTTTTCTGCGAATACCATGGGATTGTTATCTTCTTGGATTTTCTTTGCTTTTTCTTGAAGTTCCTATAGCTGATAGATATTTAGAGTAAGATAAGTTAAGACTAAGGGTTTGTAGTTTTGGGAACTTAGGACATAAGGATGTTATGGGATGTTTTTCTTGGGTACGTTTAGGCATTATTGAAAAGGGGAAAACGGGTTAGAGGACAGTAGGATAGCAGAAGAAATCTTTTCCTTTTCGAGATTTTTCTAATCACAACATACAGACTAGGTCAGTGGATCTGCTAGCCTAGGCAATGGATATGTCTGCATTTGTTCTTGTATCTGCTTGTGTTTGACCATTTATCTTCACAGGCCTTGATGAAGACCAACCTGATTATGACCAACCTGTTTTTCCCTAAAGTGAGCAGAAGTCTTGCTCAGATGGCAGAACTGTGAAAGGACTTGAAAGAAGCACTGACATGATGACTGTATTTGTATGGATCTTTGAGGTTTGAACCATGGCTAACGAATTTGGGTATTTTTACGAGTTTTCAGTGATTGTGGTTTAACGGAATAGGTTCAGTTTAACAGCTTTGTAAAGGCCAAGGCCCACTCAAATTGGCATAAGATGGCAATGTGACTTTTTTCTCTTGCAAGGGCCCTGCAAGAGATAAAAAACACTGCCCTAAATTCTAAAAGCAGATGAAGAACTGTGGGAAAAGGCCTAAGTAGAAGAGCCTGAAAGCAACATCTAGGGCATATCTTGGTATTGTATTTAGAGGTTAGCAGTTCTTAAGCACAATAGTCAGACACAGCTCATAGCTAAGGAGTGTAATGAGAACATCGAGTGAATCCAGAACTATGGGAGTCTGAGAAGAATACTTGACAGCTGAGTGATCTGCGAGTCTGCAGTGTCGACTGCCACACAGAGCCAGCGAAGATGTGGCACACCTGCACTCTCCTGTGACTGTGATGTTCTTCTGGACTTTTGGGTTTTTGAACGAATGACTTATTGTCGCTTGCAGAAATAGCTTTTGGGATTGTTAGCTAAGCTTGGGTTGTTAGCTTGCCAGACTAATGCTACTGATGAAAGCTCTAACAGGTTTATTCCTTTGATTGTAGCACTGTTGATTTGTAGCTGCACCATTCACCCCTGTGTTAAACAGCCTATGTAAGTTGAAAGATCAGCCCAGGTTGCTCAAAAGAAAAAGAGGGATATGTTGGAGAAATTCTTGTTAGCACAGCACACAAGAATTGATAAATAATGAGCAACCCGTGCTGGGAATGTCCTTGAATCCATCTTGGGAGTTTAGATAGCAGGCACAGGGTAGCTTCCCCCCACATGCAGCTGCAGGGGGTGGAGTGCAGCTGCAGGTGGGCAGAGTTTAGCCAGCCCCAGAGGCTGACCCTCAGATTGTTATGGTATGCTGACCTATTGATGCCTTACAAGTAACTCTGGACCCTCTGACTGTAACCAATCTTAAGCTGAGCACGCCTCTCGCTAGAATGCATATAAGTTACTGTATCACGGAAATAAAGGGGATTTGACCATCTAACCATATTGGTGAACAAAGAGTCATCTTCCCATAGCACTCCACCGAACGTGTTTTCCAACAGGTAGGTATAGGCTGGATGTTAGGGGGAAGTTCTTCACAGAGAGAGTGATTTCCCATTGGAATGGGCTGCCCAGGGAGGTGGTGGAGGCACCGTCCCTGGAGGTCTTCAAGAAAAGCCTGGATGAGGCACTTAGTGCCATGGTCTAGTTGACTGGATAAGTCTGGGTGCTACGTTGGAGTGGATGATCTTGGAGGTCTCTTCCAACCTGGTTGATTCTATGATTCTATGGATTGCTGTCCTGGTAGTGTATAAATCCTGCCAGGCAGGTTTAACCCTGGCTCTCCTCCTCCTGTCATGCTGGGGTCCAGGAGCGAGTCAAATGAGCTAAGAATAAGGGGTTTTGCCCCAGCAAAGCTCTGAAGGCTAGGGGGCTTAGCACCACATATCAGGTGTCTTGTGCTGCACTCACCATGCCTGCATGGTCAAAGGAGGCACGAAGCTTTGAATTCCTTGGCCAGAACAATGGTGCTAGTGCCTCTTGGCCAGTTTGATTTTCAAATCAAGTATATAAAGGGTGATGATTCAGAAACTGCACCTTTCTACATTGGCCTTTCTGCATTCAGCCTTTCTGTATTCAGCACAGAGCCATCCTGCCTTTTCTCGTTTGTGACTCATTTAAAGGCAGCCATGTGTTGCAGCTAGTGGCTTAGCAGCATCTTCTTCCCTCTGCCTGAAATATTTTGTTACCTTGGGATCACATTGCAAGTGAACGAACAAGAAAAGGTGCTGTGCTGGACCTTGTTCTCACCAACAGGGAAGGGCTGATGACCAGCTGTAGCAGAATTCTCCCACTAGCAGAACATGAGCTGGAAAACATGAGAACCCGTGCTGGGAAGTGTCCTTGGGCCGCCTCGGGCTCAGGAAACCAAGCTGTAAACAATGAGCACCCCACACACAGCTGCAGGGGGCTGAGCCGGCCAGCCCCCTGGGGTGGACACCGCAGGTTGTTTTGATACAGAGCAACCTATCTGTACCTTACACATAACGCTGAGCCAATCTGTACTGTCCACTTGTGCCAACCCCAAACTAATCACGCACGCCTCTTCTGAAGGAGTATATAAGCAAGTGCACTATGTTGCTAGCAGCTGAGTTGACTCGTCAGTACCCCGATCTCACCTCCACCAGCTTCCCGCAGACCGCAACCAATGTGAGGCTCAGGGACAGCCTTGGCACCAGTGACCATGAAGCAGTTGAATTTAAGAACCTCAGGGCAACCAGGAGGAGGTATTCTAAGCTTATGACCCTAGAATTTAGGTGTGCAGACTTGGATTGCTTCAGGGCTCTGCTGGCCAAAGTATCATGGGACAAAGCTCTAGAGGGTAGAGGTACCCAGGACAGCTGGTCAGTATTCAAGGATCACCTCCTCTGTGTTCAGGAGCAATGCATACTAACAAAGAGGAAAGCAGGGAAGAATGTTAGGAGGCCTGCCTGGCTGAGCAAGGAGCTCCTGGACATGCTGTCACACAAAAAGAAACTCTACAAGGAGTGGAAGAAAGGACAGCTGGAATGGGGGGGATATAAGGAAGCTGCCTGAGCAGCTAGAGATCTGGTTAGGAAAGCCAAGGCACAGTTCGAATTGAATCTATCCAGGGAAGTCAAAGGGAACACTAAAAATGTCTATAGGTATATTAATGGTAAAAAGAAGCCTAGGGAAGGTGTGGGCCCCTTCAGAAAGGAAACAGGTGAAATGGTCACAAGCGACATGGAAAAGGCTGAGGTTCTCAATGACTTCTTTACCTCAGTCTTGACTGCAAAGGCCTCCAGACACACTCCTGGAGTCACAGAAGATAATAGCAGGGACTGTAGGGAAGAACTGCCCATCATAAGTGAAGAACAGGTTTGTGACCACCTGAAGAACCTGAAAGTGTTCAAGTCTATGGGACCCGATGGGATACACCCACAGATGCTGAGGGAACTGACAGATGAGGTTGCTAAACCCCTCTCTATTATATTCCAAAAGTCATGGCAGTCCAGTGAAGTCTCCACTGACTGGAAAAAGGGAAACATAACTCCCATTTTCAAAAAGAGTAGGAAGGATGAGCCAAGGAACTACAGGACAGTCAGTCTCACCTCTGTGCCCTGTAAGATCATGGAGCAGATCCTCCTGGAGGCACTACCGAGACAGAAGAATAGTGAAGAGGTGATTGGCTACAATCAGCATGGCTTCACCAAGGGCAAATCCTGCCTGACAAACCTGGTGGCCTTCTATGAACAGGTCACAACATTAATAGATGAGGGGCAAGCAACTGATGTCATTTACCTGGACCTGAGCAAGGCTTTTGACACTGTCCCACACCATATCCTGGTCTCCAAGCTGGTGAAACATGAGTTTGATGGATGGCCCACAAGATGGATAAAGAACTGGCTTGATGGCCGCACACTAAGAGTGTCTGTCAATGGGTCCATGTCCAAGTGGAGGCCAGAGACAAGCAGAATCCCTCAGGGATCAGTCCTGGGACCAGTCTTGTTCAATATCTTTTTCAGTGACATAGAGGCATTGAGAGCACCCTCAGCAAGTTTACTGACGACACCAAACTGTGTGGTGCAGCAGACATGCTGGAGGGAAGGGATGCCATCCAGAGGGACCTGGCCAGGCTGGAGAGGGGCACAAGCCAACCTCATGAGGTTCAACAAGACCAAGTGCAATGTCCTGCATCTGGGTCGGGGCAATCCCAAGCACAAATACAGGCTGGGCAGTGACTGGCTGGAGAGCAGCCCTGAGCAGAGGGACTTGGGGGTGCTGGTGGACGAGAAGCTCAACATGAGCCAGCAGTGTGCACTTGCAGCCCGGAGAGCCAACAAGATCCTGGGCTGCATCAGGAGAAGTGTGGCCAGCAGGATGAGGGAGGTGATTCTCCCCCTCTACTCCACTCTGGTGAGACCCCACCTGGAAAAGCATTTGGACTTTTATTCAAACTTGGCTGTTGGCTTGCTAAACAAACTAATGCAACTAGCAAAGCTCTGTCAGGTTTACTATTGGATGTTGACAGTGTTCGACATGCAACTTTGCAAAACAGAGCCGCTATAGATTTCCTGCTTCTAGCACAAGGCCACAGGTGTGAAGATTTGGAGGGTATGTGTTGCATGAACCTGTCTGATTACTCAGAATCAATACATACCAATATCCAGCGCTTGAAAGACGGTGTATCAAGGCTCAAAGAAGAAGATAGATGGGATTAGCTTGACAAGATTTTTGGGGGATGGGGACTGTGATGGTTTGGGGGTTACCCTGCCCCCCCACACTTTTGAATTTGCCCCAGCTAACTCAGACGGATCCTGGGAATATAGATGAAGCAATTTATTTACAGCTAGCAGAATTTACAAGCAGCTATTTACAATATATACAGTTATATACAATTATATACAGAAATATACAAAGGATAAACAATACAAAAGCACAACTCCCCTCCCAGAAACCTGAGTCCCCAGGAGGGGCTCTCAAACCACCCCAACACCTCCCCCCGGCCCTCTCAACCTTACCCCAGTTCTCAGGAAGAAGAGAGGTGCAGCCAAGAGGTTAGGGAGCAAGGTTAGTAGGAGCAGGGTTAATGAGATGTGACCAGGTCTAAGGCAAAAGCAAGAGTGAGAGACAAAATGGAGAAAGAGTCTTTCTTCTTCCCAGAGTTCTCAGCGAGACTGTGAGAGAAGTTGACATCAATTGTTTTCATTTCACTGCCCGTTATCTAGTTCTGTTACCAAAACATTCTAGCTTGCTTCAAACTAGCACAATCCACCCCTGTCTACTTCGCTCAGAGTATCGCTGAGAATTATCCAATCTAATCTAGACCAATATTTACACTAAAACAATATATACAAGTTCAGTTCACACTTCAATCAGATGTAGGTGATTCAAAAGCTCAGAACAGGGACTCCCAGGTGATGTTGGGTTCGTGCTCACGTACTGTAGATTCTATCGTAGATTCTCTTAGTGTTGGGCGCCGATGTTACTTAGAACAGAAAACTCCTAACAGCTTGAATTTAAACTCTCTCAGCTAAGGTTAAATTTCTCTGTGGAATACACTGGATTTCACCATTCTCCTGCATTACCCAGTATGTATGACCAGGACCTTCAGCAGAAACCACCCCTCGGACAGGTTTCCCTTGGCCCAAAGGAGAAAATACCCAAACAGTTTTCCCTAACAGATTCTTCTCACGCACAACAGGAACTTTATCACCGTCTACTGTTTGGACCAAATCTGATTGTGCAGGTCCTGCTCTGTTTACTGAACCTCTACTATTTACCAACCAGGTAGCTTCTGCTAAATGTTTGTCCCAATTTTTCAGAGTTCCACCCCCCATGGCTTTTAGGGTGGTTTTCAGCAAACCGTTGTAGCGTTCAATCTTCCCTGAAGCTGGTGCATAGTAGGGTATGTGATAGATCCATTCAATACCATGCTCTTTGGCCCAGTTTTTCACAAGATTGTTCTTGAAATGAGTACCATTGTCTGACTCAATTCTCTCTGGAGTTCCATGTCTCCACAAGATCTGTCTCTCCAAACCAACAATGGTGTTACGTGCAGTAGCATGTGGAACTGGATAGGTTTCCAACCACCCAGTGCTGGCTTCTACCATCGTTAGCACATACTGCTTGCCAGAACGAGATTGAGGTAAAGTGATGTAGTCAATCTGCCAGGCTTCACCATACCTGTACTTTGACCATCTCTCACCATACCATAAGGGCTTGATTCGCTTAGCCTGCTTAATAGCAGCACAAATGTCACAGTCATAGATGACTTGGGTGATAGCGTCCATGGACAAGTCAATTGACCTATCACGAGCCCATCGGTATGTTCCATCTCTGCCTTGATGTCCAGATGAGTCATGGGACCACCGAGCTAAGAACAGCTCACCTCGGTGTTTCCAATCAAGGTCAATGTCAAGTTCAGAGTTGGTATCAACTTGAGCAATCTTAGCAGCTTGGTCTGCCTTCTGGTTATGTTGATGTTCCTCAGTTGCTCTGCTCTTAGGCATGTGTGCATCTACGTGCCGCACCTTCACTGGAAGTTTCTCCAGCCGTGCATCAATGTCCTGCCATAGATCAGCACACCAAATAGGCTTTCCTTTCCTCTGCCAACCATGCTTCTTCCAGTCCTTTAGCCAACCCCATAGAGCATTGGCTACCATCCACGAGTCGGTGTAGAGGTAGAGGATAGGCCAATTCTCACGTTCAGCCACATCAAGAGCAAGTTGGACAGCTTTTACCTCAGCAAACTGACTGGATTCTCCTTCTCCATCTTTCGTTTCGGTAACTCTCCTGGTTGGACTCCACACTGCTGACTTCCATATTCGCTTGTTCCCAACAAGACGACAGGAACCATCTGTGAACAAAGCATAGTTCTTTTCCTGATCAGAGAGATCACCACAGGGAGGAGCTTCCTCAGCACGAGTTATTTTCTCCTCTGGAGGATTGGTACAGTCTGTGCCTTCTGGCCAGTTGGTGATCACCTCCACTAGACCAGGTCGATCAAGATTACCCATTCGTGCTCGTTGGGTTATCAAAGCCATCCATTTAGACCAGGTTGCATCTGTGGCATGATGTGGTGATGAACCTTTGCCCTTGAACATCCAGTTAAGAACTGGTAGTCTAGGAGCTAAAAGCAATTGTGACTCAGTTCCAATCACTTCAGAAGCTGCTTTCACTCCCTCATAGGCTGCTAGAATCTCTTTCTCAGTTGCAGTGTAATTTGTCTCTGAACCTCTGTAACAACGTCCCCAGAAACCAAGAGGACGACCACGTGTCTCATTTGGAGCTCTCTGCCAAAGACTCCAAGTTGGACCATTGTCACTGGCAGCCGTGTAGAGAATGTTCTTAATATCCGGACCAGATCTCACAGGTCCCAGGCCCACTGCATGGACTACTTCTCGTTTGATTTGATCAAAGGCTGCTTGTTGTTCAGGTCCCCACTCGAAATTGTTTCTCTTACGAGTCACATCATGCAGAGGTTTGACAATCTGACTGAAACCAGGAATGTGTAGTCTCCAAAATCCCACCACACCAAGAAAAGAAAGTGTGTCCTTCTTACTGGTGGGAACTGCCATGGTAGAGACTTTGTTAATCACATCCTGAGGAATGTAACGGCGACCATCCTGCCACCGCACTCCCAGAAACTGAATTTCTCTGGCAGGTCCTTTGACCTTGCCTCTCTTAATGGCAAAACCTGCTTGCAACAGAATGTCAATGATTTTGCTACCTTTCTCGAAGACTTCCTCAGCAGTTTGGCCCCACACAATGATGTCGTCGATGTACTGGATGTGCTCTGGAGCTTTACCTTTCTCCAGTGCATTGTGGATGACTGAGTGACAGATGGTTGAGCTGTGTTTCCACCCCTGAGGCAAACGATTGAACTGGTACTGGATTCCTCTCCAGGTGAATGCAAACTGAGGCCTGCACTCCTTTGCTATGGGAATAGAGAAGAAAGCATTAGCAATGTCTATGGTTGCATATCATTTAGCCTCCTTCGATTCCAGCTCGTACTGGAGTTCCAGCATGTCCGGCACAGCTGCACTCATGGGTGGCGTCACCTCGTTGAGGGCACGAAAGTCAACTGTCAGTATCCAGTCGCCCGTAGGTTTATGCACAGGCCAGATGGGACTGTTGAAAGGTGAATGAGCTTTCTCGATGACAGCCTGACTCTCCAATTGACGAATCAGCTGATGAATGGGCAACAAAGAGTCACGGTTAGTTCTGTACTGCCTATGATGAACAGTTTGAGTTGCAATTGGCACTTCCAAGTCCTCTATGTCATGATGTCCCACAACTGCAGATTCATCAGAAAGTTCAGGTCTAATAGACAATTTCAATTTATCATCCTCAATCTCTACAGATGCTATTCCAAAAGCCCATTTGTGACCCTTAGGATCTTTGAAACAACCTTGTCTCAAAAAGTCAATTCCCAAAATGCAAGGCGCATCAGGACCAGTTACAATAGTATGTGTCTTCCACTCTTTACCAGTTAAACTGATCTCAGCCTGTATCTTAGTTAACTCTTGAGATCCACCAGTGATTCCAAAAATAGAAATGGACTCTGTCCCTTTGCAATTTGATGGCAATAAAGTACACTGAGCACCTGTGTCAACTAAAGCCCTGTATTTCCGAACTCTTGAACTGCCAGGCCACCTAATGAATACATTCCAATAGATTCGGTTCTCTCCACTATCCCTTTCCTCCTCCTGGCTGGAGGCAGGGCACCCCTAATGCTGAACACGGCATGTAGGGTGTACACAATGATTGGTGTTGTTGTGAGAGGAACTGCAACTGTTGGAACAATTGCAGTTGCTCTCGGGAGCTGAAGAAGTGACAGCTACTTTCCTGGCATTATTGCCTCTGTTTCTGCCACTCTGCAGATCCCTGACTCTCTTTGAAAGAGCTGAAGTCGGTTTACCATCCCATTTGTTCATGTTCTCACCGTATGTGTCACGCAGAAGTATCCACAGTGACGCACGTGATTGCTGCTGTCTGGGTGGAATTTGTCTCCTCCTGGGCTGGAATTGCCTTGCAGGAGGTGGGCGTCTGTTCCTGACTGCAGAAACATGCACCCATTCAGATGATGCAGGAATGGTATCCTTTACCAGATTGGTAATGTTTTTAAGATCCTCCTTCAGTTCTTTCATGCTCTCCTTAATGCCATCTCTAATACCATCTTTAAGCTCCGTAGTCATAGTCTTTATGGCACAGATTATACCAGAATGTGACAAGCTATCCTCTATCTGCCTGAGCTGATCAGTGAATTCACCAACAGTGAAAGATCTTCCATTATCACTCCTTGCTAGAAACTTACTGGCCAAGATGTTAGCATAGGATGAAGGAGCAAGCTTAATCAGCTTCTTCATGAGACCTGTTCCCAAAGGAATATCGTCAGGCTCATGAGTACCATGATCTCCATAAAGCACTTCCTTCACAGCAAACTCCTTCAGAAGCTTAATTCCCTGCTCAACGGTGTTCCACTTCTTGGCAGCCCATGGCAAATCATCTCGGGAAGGATATCTCATAGCCACAGCCAACAAAAGGCGTGTCCACAAGCTAACCCTACCAAGAGGACTTGCTAGGTGTTTGTCCACTCCACTCTCCTTAGTGAGTGGTCCCAGCTGCTTGGCAGACTTGTCTCCTACCTGCAGAGCATTAGCACCAATGCCACGGCATCTCACTAGCCAGCTTAAGATTGGCTCACCTGATTCTCTTGTGTATTCCTTCCTAACTTCCCTGACCTCTCTGAGTGGATCCTTGGAGCCTTGGATGTCATCTTCCTCCTCTTCCTCCTGTTGTTCTGGTGGTGCCTGGCCTAACACAATCTTCCTCATAGCATTCCTAAACTCATGGGAACCATCCTCTCTCTTGGCAGCTAACCTCACAGCGCTCCTCTCACTTGAGTATTGTTGTCTCAGCACATCTACAAGGTCTCGTAGACTAACTGCCTCCTCTTCCTCCTCTTGCTGCTGATCACCAGAGGTCCCCTCTCTTACATCCTCCTGTGAACCACTCTTTGTCTTAGCTTTTGCCTTAGCAGGTGCCAGAAGGGCCTGAGCAGCAACAGACTTGGATGTGTCTGCTGGAGGATTTGAATCTTTAGGAGTCTGACTTGGAGGGTTTGAATCTTTAGGGGTCTGACCTGGAGGATTTGAATGATTGGAGGTCTGACTTGGAGCTTGTGAGTTCAAATCTGCCTTGCTTTTAACAGGAGGATTTTGGTTCTGGTCTGCTGGCTGGGGGTTTGAATTGGCTGAGCTGGTGTCAGTAGGATTTGGACTGACTGGGCTAGCGTTACTAGCATTAGCAGTGTTAGCATTAGTGGGATTATTTGCCTGTCCTCCTGGGATGCCTGCCAATCCTGAGGTGTTATCATTTTTGCTAGGGACATTCTGATTTTGGGTACCTGTCTGTGCTCCTGAGGCTCCTGCTAAACTCTGCGGCTTGTTTTGGTTATCCTTATCATTGTTTAAGTTAGTGGCGGGAACACTGGCTGTGTTCCCAGAACCTATAGAGGAGGGTGGAGAGGCTGGCAAGGGGGAAGCCGATAACTGTGTTCCCTTGTTTTGCTGTGAAAGATACTGCTTCTGAGACACAGAATTTTTCCTAGCTCTTACAGAAGCTGGTTTTGAATTTTTCACCAATAATGCCAAAATTAATATGAATATTAAAATCATGAGGCAAATATTAAAAATTGTGAGAAGAAAAACAGTTTTACACGAGCATGTGCCTATACAAACAGTTGGAATTCCTGTCTTAGGCTGAATAACTCTCATTAGAGCCATATTTAAAGCAGAATTTCCATTGATTGTCACATTATTGACCAGAGCTCCTGTAATGTCCTTGGTAATATTCTCAGAGATATTAAAACCAGCATAACCAAGAATCAAATCACCCCAGCTCCAGAACATATCTGAAACCTTAGCTTTAGCCTTATTATAAGCCAGATCAATGAAATAAGCAACAATTTGACCTTTTAACCAACTAAATACCAAGAAAACAAAACCAGACCAGAGCAATGCACCAACCAAATACAATAGCTGCTTGATTAGCTTCATCTTAATTCCCAGAGCTAATTTCCAGTCACTCAAAAATATCTAGCCCCACGTTGGGCGCCAATAAAAAAATGTGATGGTTTGGGGGTTACCCCGCCCCCCCACACTTTTGAATTTGCCCCATCTAACTCAGACGGACACTGGGAATATAGATGAAGCAATTTATTTACAGCTAGCAGAATTTACAAGCAGCTATTTACAATATATACAGTTATATACAATTATATACAGAAATATACAAAGGATAAACAATACAAAAGCACAACTCCCCTCCCAGAAACCTGAGTCCCCAGGAGGGGCTCTCAAACCACCCCAACACCTCCCCCCAGCCCTCTCAACCTTACCCCAGTTCTCAGGAAGAAGAGAGGTGCAGCCAAGAAGTTAGGGAGCAAGGTTAGTAGGAGCAGGGTTAATGAGATGTGACCAGGTCTAAGGCAAAAGCAAGAGTGAGAGACAAAATGGAGAAAGAGTCTTTCTTCTTCCCAGAGTTCTCAGCGAGACTGTGAGAGAAGTTGACATCAATTGTTTTCATTTCACTGCCCATTATCTAGTTCTGTTACCAAAACATTCTAGCTTGCTTCAAACTAGCACAGGGACTGACAAGATGGCTTAGAAGCCTAGTTAAAATGATCATGTATGCACTTGCTGTTTTCTTGATGTTCATCGTGTTTTTACCATGTATAGCGCAATGTGTGCAAGGCATGATCAGTAGTGCAGTTTCAGCAACATTTAAAAAGAAAGGAGGAGATGTTGGGGTTTGGGCAGTGCTGAGTGATCTGAAGTAACAAAACACAAGAGGTAACATTAGGACATAGAGGAGGATGTGAGATAAGGAGTGCAGCATCGAGGAAAACAACCTTGAAGAAGTTGGCAGAGAAGGTGCAAAGTTAGATGTGCGAGAGGACTAAGAGGGCCAGCCAATCAAATTCGCTCCTAGGGTGTGTGAATAGCCCGTACTCTACTATACAACCTATCAGAATTATACATGTTGTATGCTGAACAATTAGAGCTCTATATAGGCATCACTTTTAGCCTGCAATAAAGGTTCGACTTATGCATCATATTGCTGTCTCAGTGTCATTTCAGTCCCTGCATGATCTAGGAAGCCCTGGCATATGCTTGTAAATTTAGTTTTGCTGTAAAATACAGCTTTATCTTACTTCCAAGTCATCTGAACTGGTCTGGTATATTTTAATTTGGGGGGGTGATTTCCTAAACCCACTACACACCTAGAAGTAGTTAAGGGCTACACAAAAGATGGGAAAGGAGTTATCTGTAAAATGCTAGGTACCTGTTTAGAAACTGGCTATAAAGAAAGACAGACCAGAAATAGGAAGGAGTACGACCTAGAGAAAAAATAGAAAGCAGAAAGGCAACTGAGTGGTTCCTCTCTTTAAAACTTGAACAACTGCAGAAGCAATTATAGAAGAAAAAGGGTGAAATTTGGGAGAAAAAGTCAGGATGATGCTTATGCAGTCTCTGTTCCCCCCTGGCAGTGTAACATACAAAAACTAATAGTATCCCTTTGTGCCACAGGAAGCTGGTGGAGGTGAGATCGGGGTACTGACGAGTCGACTCAGCAGCTAGCAACGCAGTACGTTTTATTAAGGCAGTGCAAAGCTTATATACTACTCAGGAAAGGCATGCACAATCAGCTTGGGGCTGGCACAAGTGGACAGTACAGATTGGCTCAGTTATGTGTAAGGTACAGATAGGTTGCCCTGTATCAAAACAACCTACGGTGTCCGCCCCAGGGGGCTGGCCGGCTCAGCCCCCTGCAGCTGTGTGTGGGTTGCTCATTATTTACAACTTGGTTTCCTGAGCCCGAAGTGGGAGAATTCTCCCACATCCCCTGAAGATTGGGATGGAAATATCTGTGGTGATCCCAGTGAGAGTGAACCAGAAGATGACAGTCCTTTGTCACACACAAATCCTCCTGAACGTGAAGCCAGATCTGTTGTTAAAACAGAAGAAACCATCCCCTGAGATTTGCTATAATCACTTTGAAGAGAAATTTAGTAGAAACCCAGGCAAAACTGCAACTAAATACTTGTGGTAAGTATGCTTAAGTTGCATCAACCGAATAATGTTAAGTGGGGATGAAAGAAATGACCACTGGGGTCCAGAAATTTTCTTAAATTTAGGACCCACCCTGACAAATGAACCCTGTTTATCACCAGCCAAGTAGCTTATTGGGCTGGCAGGATAGACACCATGGAGGGAGGTGAACCCTCCATGATGCCCATTATATCTCAAAGTGATCTCACTACAGCCATCACAAAAGCAACTTGCATACAAGCCACATATAAACAAGAATCCCTTGATATGCCACTGACTGCTTGTGGTGGAGGGGCAGCAGCCCCAAAACTGAGGCTTCACCATGCCTCTACATGTCCAGACATGTTTTTCTGCCAGGACCCACGAGGCAGCAGACAAATTGTGTAACACACACACGCCTAGCCTGTGTACCCCTGAGGTCCAGGCAGGTAATCCCCTATTGGGAGGGTCCAGGCATGTCTCTACTGCCTATTGGGGTAAGGTTTGGCTTATGGCCAACCTGATTGGTTATTTCAGATGTCCAACGAGCCACGAATCTCGGCCCAGAACCTTTAAAGAGGGGTGCACAGCAGCACCACGTGGTCAGTCTGTTCAGACGGTCCAGACTGTTTACCAGCTCAGAATCTTAGAGCATGCAGACTCAGCTCTGATCCACAGCAGCATCCTGCTGCACTGACCCGCTTGCATGGCCTAGACAAAGGATCAGGCCTCACTCACCTGCAAGCATTACAGAGGCCCAGACCTCATGCATTGATCTCAAGGTGCAGTCACGCTACCTGCGAGCCCTTTGAGAAGCAGAGCACATTCATGCCTGCACCATACATATATGGGGAGCTGAGACCCCCTGCCTAAAGCCTAGAGCTATCTTGATTCATCTACGGAGTTAAATCTCCATGCAGCACGGCATAGACCCTGCTTGCCCAGCATAAATACTACTTGCCAGCTACCCTGTAAGTCTGGAAAGACCCAGGCCCAGCAGACCCTCAGACTGTCTGCAAACCTACGAACGCAGCCTGGTAGCTGCATGACCGTGTCAGAAGCTACACGGACCAATCCTTCTCCTGCATCAGGAAATTCCTGCCAGCTGATCATCCCTGGACATGCACAGCATCCAGAAGCTGCAGCTCCAAGGCAGAGATCACCCCAGGAGAGAAGGTTAGAGAAATACTGTTACCCCAGAGACTGGGAACACATTATCAATTCCCCTTGCAAGCCGGGACAGACTCCAGCTATACCAAGACCCCAATACTGGGCACACGCTGAGACAGATTCCCGGGAGGGTGATTAATGATTAGTACTTAAGAACAGCACACATAAGTAAGCTTCAATACCTTTGTAATATAAGTTATCTCTATCTGAGGAGCACACATAGTTTCAGCCCTTGCTGGGCAAATACTAGAGTTGTTAAGAGGCATTAAGCCTAAGAATCTTTCTCTCTGTCAATAATTGTTAATAATTTGATATTCCCATTTAATAATCAACCCCTGTAAATATATCCCTGTGGAAGAATTTCTCGCCAGTCGAGGACATAAAGTCATAAACATGGGTAACTGGCGCTGAGAACGTCCTTGGTTCCCAGCGAGGCTAGGAAATCGAGATGTAAACAACTGAGCACCCCACACACAGCTGCAGTGGGCAGAGACTAGATAACTAAGGGGGCTGGAGTGGGTGGTCTGGAAGGCTGACCCTTAGAATGTTGTGATAAGTTAACCTATGCACACCTTACATGTAACTCTGGACCCACTGACTGTAACCAATCTTAAGCTGAGCACGCCTCTTCCTGGAATGCATATAAGTCACTGTATCACGGAAATAAAGTGGATTTGACCATCTAACCATATTGGTGAACAAAGAGTCATCTTCCCATAGCGCTCCACCGAACGTGATTCCCAACATCTGGCGCTCGAACAGAGGAGTCAGGACACAAGCCGGCCGCAGGTGAGACTGCGTTGGGGGCCGGAGGGTTGGCCCGAAGACAGAGGGGTCCGATCAACTTGTGGGACGTTCTCCGTATCGGAGAGAGTAAGCGTCATTCGGTGCCGCTGGGCCGGGTAGCGCTGCCTGGAGGTGGCAGTAGTCTGGACGTTCATTTCTGGAGTGAACAGCCCGTGTGTAAGGCAGGTAAGGCCCACAGTGGATTTGCTGGGGCACTGCGTCTGCTGGCGTTTTTGTCTCATGAGAGAACTTTGCCGGACATTGAGCTCTGAGAGCTGCTGGCCCGGGCGTATGCACAGGGTCATGTGAGTAATGAGCCTCCCATGATTTTAAGATCGAAAGTGCAGCGGGAGGTCGGAGACGCACTGTGGGACGCGGTTCTTAGCAACGGCAAGGACTCTGAGTCGCCCCGCCAGCTAAGTCCCGCCCGGCGGGAGGTGCTCCGCGCATTACTAAAGATGAAAGCCGAAAGAAACACGGCGGCGGTGGCTTTCCTGTTACTTTTTTCCCTGCCGGCCGTTGAAAACAGCTCTGACGTGTGCGCGGCGCCAGGTTTCTCCTCCACCCCCGTCCTGAGCGTCCCGAAGAAAGAAAGCTCCGTGGTTCGGTTTTTCGGTCTCGGCAGAGCTGCTTCCGTTAAAGGCGTGGCTGGGAAGGTTGTCAGCTCTGTGGCGGAGTTGAAAATGAGCGTGCCGTACAATCCCAGTGGGCACCCATGTCGCCCGCCCCGCACCCCGCCTCCGCGCCCGGTAGCCCGATTGTAGCCACGTTGACCGCAGGAGCAATACGCGGTTCGCAACAAGGTTGCCGGCGATTTGCCTTTATAGTACCATCTGTGACTGAAGCAGAGCCTGCGAGCCGCTCTGAGTACACAACTTTGCCGCGAGGCATGCGGACCACACCAACTCTCTGCTGATTGTTCGTTGCAAAGCATTTGCAAGCCCCTCGAAAAGAACTGGGCGTGTGCAATTGTTTATCACTATGTGAATGACTTTGTTTTCTGTCCCCGCTGACGAGTCTTAGTCTCCGAGAGACATCTCGTAGTGTTTCAGCTCTGTGGGCTGCGCGTAGGAAGCTAAGGACTTTTTGATCGGTCTAACCGGAGCGCTGGGAGAGACGCGCTTAGGACTGAGTTGTTGCGGCTGCCTATAGCGACTCACTGACACACCCATGATGGCGGCTGCCCGTAGCGACTCACTGACACACCCATGATGGCGGCTGCCCGTAGCGACCTGCCGGCAGCCAGTTACAATCGCTTCTCAGCTTGGAAAAGTTTTCGGACCTGCCGCGCGGAGGGCGGCTGCCTGCCGCTGTGTGTACTGTGTCGAATCTGCCGCTGTAGCCCGTGCGTCCCCGCGGATGACTGCACGCGATACGGGACACAGACTTTTAGTTTTCAGCCGGTAAAAGACGTTACTGAATGTACAGAGGAACGGACGGTAAAGAGAGAATGGACCGACGGCAGATGCGACCGCACCGGACGGCTCGGGACCCTCCCTTTCCCGCGGCTCGGCGGAACAGTCTTCAGATCCGCCCCCTTCACCGCCGCACGCCCGTCCATCTCCAACGGACCGCATCCCAAAGCCGAGGGGTCTCCCGCGAGTCTTCAACAGCTGGGGGACTGAGGGAGATGCTGAGGGGTTGGTGGGGTGGGAAGGATTTGTGGGTTTCCTTGAGTCGTTTCAGAGTTTAGTCAATTTGCGTTTGTATAGCTACAGGGAGATTAGCAGTTCGATAGCTCACAGCTTCACCTCTGCCTTTTTTTTCTGGAAGAGCCTGAGAGGGAGGACGGCAGTTTGGAAGTTTTCAGGGTAGATTTCATGTTGTGTACCAGGGATTGATAGTGGGATGGGAGACGGACGGAAACAGCAAGTGGTGGCTGACCTGAAACAGCTGGGGGTTGGGCGAGATGGGGGGCCAAGGACAAAAGCGGCGCTGCGGCTGCTGGCCTCCTCCCCCTCCTCCTCCCCCCCTCTAGCCACCTGTGGAGGGCCCGCGGGGCCCCGTTCCCCCCCCCACCCGTTGTTTCTTTTACGGATTTTTTTTTCCTTGCTAGGAGGCAGCGAAGCCTCGAAGCTGTTTAGACAATGCCAGATGCGAGGAGAGAGCTCTTCACTGAGGGACTGATTGGATAGTGGAATGGGCTCCCCGGGGAGGTGGTAAAGTCGCCGTCCCTGGTGCCCTGGAGCTGTTCAAGGCAAGGTTGGACGTGGCGCTTGGTGCCATGGTCTGACCTTGAGCCCCGTGGTGAAGGGTTGGACTTGATGACCTATGAGGTCTCTTCCAACCCTGATGGTACTGTGATACTATGCTACTGAAGACAGATGTCAGAAAGTTTATGGAAAAGATAGCAAGAATGACAAGGATGACTTAGGACCATTTTTGCCCCTGTTACAGGCATGGACACGCACAGGTGTATTTTTTAGTCACCTGATGATAACAATTTGCATTCGAAATGATAGCTGATAGTTCCTGGCTGGGGTATTTACCATCGCCTTACTGGTTAATTCCTTCTACAGGCTACGCAACAATGACTTTTGCACCCACTGCTCAGTGGCAAAAAGAAAAAGAGGGAGATTGCTAGGACACAGCAGAGATGCCAATGCCACTGACCATGGGTGGAAACTTATACAGACACGGAAGGCACCAAGCAGGACAGATTAGAACTCAGATGCATTGCCTCTCACAGCGAGGGTGTAGGCACTGAGATCCACATTGCAAGTCACTAACCAGATTCTGGACTAGGAGCAGGGAATGATAGAGCTTGTAGGCTAATGCCAGTCAGCTCCTTCCCCCAATAACAGATAAAGACAGGACTAGTATAGAAGTTTACCGGAACAGCTGCTAATTGCAATGAAATGAGCCTTGTGACAATTCTGACTTTTCCTTTTTCTGAGAATACCATGGTATTGTTATCTTCTTGGGTTTTCCTTGCCTTTTCATGAAGTTCCTATAGCTGGTAGATATTTAGGGTAAGATAAGTTAAGACTAAGGGTTTGTAGTTTTGGGAACTTAGGACATAAGGATGTTATGGGATGTTTTTCTTGGGTACGTTTAGGCATTATTGAAAAGGGGAAAACGGGTTAGAGGACAGTAGGATAGCAGAAGAAATCTTTTCTCGAGATTTTTCTAATCACATCATACAGACTAGGCCAGTGGATCTGCTAGCCTAGGCAATGGATGTGTCTGCATTTGTTCTTGTATCTGCTTGTGTTTGACCATTTATCTTCACAGGCCTTGATGAAGACCAACCTGATTATGACCAACTTGTTTTTTCCTAAAGTGTGGCCGTTTGAGCTGATCCTCTAGCTCAGACATAGGGGAGAGATGAACATTCCAGGGATAGGCCACATAAACGGCAACAATAGATAAATTAATATAATTTCATTGGAGCATCAAGAACTTAATGTCTAGAAGCACAGTTTGTTCTCCCCCTTCACCCGCTGGCTTCTGCTGCTGCAGCTTCGCCTATCTTCCCCGGCTGCTCTTTTGGCTACTGCTGCTTCTGCTGCTTCGCCGCCGCTTGACCCCTTCCCCATCTCCCTTAAGGTTATTGTATTGTTGGTTTTTTTTTTTTCCTTCCTTCCTTCTCTAGTTATTATTTCTCTTTACATTGTTATACTTATATTATAAGAAAATACAATTTCATCTTTCCCTGACTTTCAAAAAAGTAGGGGGGTTTGTGTTGTGAATTTTCTTCCCGGGGGAGGGATCAGCCCAAACCCGGGACACTAAAGTGAGCAGAAGTCTTGCTCAGATGGCAGAACTGTGAAAGGACTTGAAAGAAGCACTGACATGATGATTGTATTTGTATGGATCTTTAAGGTTTGGACCATGGCTAACGAATTTGGGTATTTTTACGAGTTTTCAGTGATTATGGTTTAACGGAATAGGTTCAGTTTAACAGCTTTGTAAAGGCCAAGGCCCACTCAAATTGGCATAAGATGGCAATGTGACTTTTTTCTCTTGCAAGGGCCCTGCAAGAGATAAAAAAACATTGCCCTAAATTCTAAAAGCAGATGAAGAACTGTGGGAAAAGGCCTAAGTAGAATAGACTGATAGTAACATCTAGGGCATATCTTTGTATTGTATTTAGAGGTTAGTAGTTCTTAAGCACAATAGTCAGACACAGCTCATAGCTAAGGAGTGTAATGAGAACATCGAGTGAATCCAGAACTATGGGAGTCTGAGAAGAATACTCGACAGCTGAGTGATCTGCGAATCTGCAGCATCGACTGCCACACAGAGCCAGCGCAGACGTGGCACACCTGCACTCTCCTGTGACTGTGATGTTCGTCTGCACTTTTGGGTTTTTGAACGAATGACTTACTGTCGCTTGCAGAAATAGCTTTTGGGATTGTTAGCTAAGCTTGGGTTGTTAGCTTGCCAGACTAATGCTACTGATGAAAGCTCTAACAGGTTTATTCCTTTGATTGTAGCACTGTTGATTTGTAGCTGCACCATTCACCCCTGTGTTAAACAGCCTATGATAACTTCCTTAGCAACGAGGGCGGACACTGCGGTTCAAACGACACTGACAAGGCCCATATTAGACCTTTAGGTGCTTTTGGAGCAAACAATTGGCACAATGGTGTTAAAGCATCAAGAAGGGGCCGAGGTCATCTGTTGTGGAACAACAGAACCGCCAAGGCACTTCCCACTGATGTGTTCCTTATTTGTGGTGATAGAGCCTGGCAAGGCATACCAAAGAACGTTTATGGAGGTCCATGTTATCTGGGTAAACTGACAATGTTTGCCCCTCATCTTAGTCAGCTCAGGGACCTAGCCCGACACCGGTCTAAGCGATCTTTAAAATTGAGTCCTAATTGCAATGACAACGTTCAATTATTATCCACAGCTGCTCGTGTTGCCTTAGCTGTATTTCTACCAGGAGGAGCAGCTGGAAAAGCATTAGTACAGCTAGAGAGACTCGCGTGTTGGTCAGCAAAACAAGCCAACGTCACCACAAAGGTTTTAGGACAACTATTGGTTGATCAAAATTGCCTTCGTCATGCCCTATTGCAAAATCGAGCAACCGTTGATTTTCTTTTGCTAGCCCAAGGACACGGCTGCCAGGACTTTGAAGGGATGTGTTGTTTGAATTTATCAGATCATGGTGAGTCCATTCACAAGAGTATAACCTGGTAGAAAGGCCGTATTGACAAGATCGAAAAGGAAACATCGACTTTTGATGACTGGTTGCAGAACCTGTTTGGGACAATCCCGGGGTGGTTAAGCAGCTTATTAGGAGAAGGCTTACAGCTATTTGTCATTTTCATAATAATTTTGCTATGCGCTTGTATTGTCTTTGCTTGCATTAAGAAGAGCTTAACTAAGGTAGTTAGCCAGGTGTGGGTTGCTCAAAAAGAAAAAGAGGGAATTGTGGAAGAATTTCTCACCAGTCGAGGACATAAAGTCATAAACATGGGTAACTGGTGCTGAGAACATCCTTGGTTCCCAGCGAGGCTAGGAAATCGAGATGTAAACAACTGAGCACCCCACACACAGCTGCAGTGGGCAGAGACTAGATAACTAAGGGGGCTGGAGTGGGTGGTCTGGAAGGCTGACCCTTAGAATGTTGTGATAAGTTAACCTATGCACACCTTACATGTAACTCCGGACCCACTGACTGTAACCAATCTTAAGCTGAGCACGCCTCTTCCTGGAATGCATATAAGTCACTGTATCACAGAAATAAAGTGGATTTGACCATCTAACCATATTGGTGAACAAAGAGTCATCTTCCCATAGCGCTCCACCGAACGTGTTTCCCAACATATCCCAAAGCTATTTTCATAAACTTGCAATACAAACCTTGATTTCATAGTGGTTGGGGGTGGTGTAAATTTGTAAATATCAATTTTAATAAATAATTTGATAAAAAATCAAAACCGCCTCAAATTAATTTCTCACCTCCCCCTAACAGAGGAGGAATAGAGAAACCCCCTCCACAACACTGCTATAGCAGAAGGGTTCAGGGATACCCGAAAAGGCTTGGTCCCTGCACATATTTAAATACCTTTCTGTATTTTCTTCTCTAATTCAGCGAGAGCAATCCTTCTTGTCTTGTCTGTGTGTTCTGTCTGTCCTACTAACTTGCTAAGTACCTTGTCTGTATATCTTGTTCTATGTTCTGTGCTGTAAGATTGAAGCTGTTTATGGATTCTGGACAATCTCAGAAACTGAGGGGTTTTGACAACTGGCCTTCTGGGATGTATACTGGGACACAGGAAAGAACTAGGGAGCGTGCTAAAGCAGAAAAAGCTGGGAGTACTCTAATAATCAATGGATGACCAGCAAAAGTGGCTGAAAAATGGAATGGATAGTAACGATAATATTTTGCAACTGTGAGATCCCAATTACTCTGTTGTCTCAAGAGTGTGACATGGCCTGACAGTGTGGCTTAAAACCACTGCAACAGCACCACTGAAAGGTCAGTGAGCACACTGTACTCTGCACGTCTCTGGAGCCACTACTTCTGCCCCACAGGGGCTGATGGGGGAACAGCAACTTTCAAGTGTATCATAGTAGTATCATAGTATCATCAGGGTTGGAAGAGACCTCACAGATCATCAAGTCCAACCCTTTACCACAGAGCTCAAGGCTAGACCATGGCACCAAGTGCCACGTCCAACCTTGCCTTAAAGTGCCCCAGGGATAGCGACTCCACCACCTCCCCGGGCAGCCCATTCCAGTGTCCAATGACTCTCTCAGTGAAGAACTTCCTCCTCACCTCAAGCCGAAATTTCCCCTGGCGCAGCCTGAGGCTGTGTCCTCTTGTTCTGGCGCTGGCCACCTGAGAGAAGAGAGCAACCTCCTCCTGGCCACAACCACCCCTCAGGTAGTTGTAGACAACAATAAGGTCACCCCTGAGCCTCCTCCAGGCTAAACAATCCCAGCTCCCTCAGCCTCTCCTCATAGGGCTTGTGCTCAAGGCCTCTCACCAGCCTCGTCGCCCTTCTCTGGACACGCTCAAGCATCTCAACGTCCCTTTTAAACTGGGGAGCCCAGAACTGAACACAATACTCAAGGTGTGGTCTAACCAGTGCAGAGTACAGGGGCAGAATGACCTCCCTGCTCCTGCTGACCACACCATTCCTGATGCAGGCCAGGATGCCACTGGCTCTCTTGGCCACATGGGCACACTGCTGGCTCATGTTCAGGCGGGTATCAATCAGTACCCCCAGATCCCTCTCTGTCTGGCTGCTCTCCAGCCACTCCGACCCTAGCCTGTATCTCTCCATGGGGTTGTTGTAGCCAAAGTGCAGCACCCTGCACTTGGAGCTATTGAACCCCATCCCATTGGACTCTGCCCATCTGTCCAGGCGGTCAAGGTCCCGCTGCAGAGCCCTTCTGCCTTCCAACTCAGTCACATCTGCCCCCAGCTTGGTGTCATCTGCAAACTTGCTGATGACTGACTCGATGCCCTCATCCAGATCATCTATGAAGATGTTAAAGAGGATGGGGCCCAGCACAGATCCCTGAGGGACACCACTAGTGACTGGCCACCAGCTGGATGTGGCACCATTCACCACCACTCTCTGGGTCCGGCCCTCCAGCCAGTTCCTAATCCAGCACAAAGTGTTGCCATCCAAGCCATGGGCTGATAGCTTAGCCAGCAGTTTGCTGTGGGGGACAGTGTCAAAGGCCTTGCTGAAGTCCAGATAGACCACAGCCACAGGCCTCCCCACATCCACCAAGCGGGTCACCTGATCATAGAAGGAGATCAGGTTAGAAAGGCAGGATCTGCCCTTCCTAAACCCATGCTGGCTGGACCTGAGCCCTTTGCCATCCCTTAGGTGCGCTCTTATCACCCCCAAGATAACCTGCTCCATCAGTTTCCCTGGCACTGAGGTCAGGCTGACGGGTCTATAGTTCCCTGGTTCCTCCATCCGACCCTTCTTGTGGATGGGGACCACTTTGGCCATTTTCCAGTCTCCTGGGACCTCTCCGGTGAGCCAGGACTGCTGGAAAATGATGGAGAGCGGCTTGGCCAGCTCAGCTGCCAGCTCTCTCAGCACCCTGGGATGGATCCCATCTGGTCCCATGGACTTGTGGGTATCCAGATGGCTCAGCAGGTCCTGAACTAATTCTTCATGAATTTCCAGGGGAACACACCGCTCCCTGACCCCATCCCCCAGTTCAAGAGGCCATTCTTCTCCTCCTCCTTCCTTACTGTTGAAAACTGAGGCGAAGAAGGCATTCAGGACCTCAGCCTTTTCTACATCATCAGTTATAGTATTCCCCTCCTGGTCCAGTAAGGAGTGGAGGCTCTTCTTGCCCTTCTTTTTAGCATTGATAAATTTATAAAAGTGTTTTTTATTATCTTTCACGGAAGTGGCCAGCCTAAGTTCTAGCTGGGCCTTAGCCTCTCTAATTTTTCTCCTGCATAATCTGGCTATCTCCTTAAACACGTCAGGAGAAGCCTTCCCCTCCTTCCAGAGGTGATACACCCTCTTTTTTTCCCCCAGTTCCTTCAGGAGCTTTTTTTTTTTGTTTGTTTTGTTTTTGTTTTTTTCCTTCTGTCTCTGACTGTCAGTATCACTGTGCACTATGCCTGTCACTCGCACTACAAAGGGCAGGAAAAGCATGTGCACGCAGACAGACTCAACCCTGGAACACATAGGAGTCCAGGCTACTGGATGCAGGGAGTGCTGGAGCCTCTCACTCACTGTAGAAGGGGAAGGGGAGAACAATTGCGCCAGGTGTGAGCAGGTGAACTTTCTGCTCACTTTGGTTGCATAATTGAAAGATGAGGTGGCTGAGCTGAAGGATGAAGTATCTAGGCTCAGGTCGATAAGGGAAAATGAAAGGGAGCTGGATCTGTGGGAGCAGGCTCTGCAGATCGCCCCTGATAAGGGAACTGCCCCTGGAAACAGTGAGGGATGGATACAAATCCCTGTCAAAGGCAGTAAGAGAAGTCCACCCCGGCCCTCTCCTCCTCTTCCACTGCCCTTGCATAACAAGTATGAGGCACTTCATGAAGAGAGCAGGGAGGATGGGAGGGCTGAGGAGCATCCAGCCAGGATGCCTAGGGTGGAGCAGTCCCCACCAACTGTGGTTACTAGCTCCAGAAAAAACAAGAAAAAGAGAAGAGTCTTAGTCGTTGGGGACTCAGTTTTGAGGGGGACGGAGGGACCCATCTGTCGTCCCAACCCGTCTCACATGGAGGTCTGCTCCCTTCCTGGTGCCCGGGTTAGGGACATCGCCAGGAGACTCCAAACCTAATCCGTCACTCTGATTATTACGCCTTACTGGTAATACAGGCTGGCAGGGATGAAATCGAGAAGAAGGGAACCAGGGCAATTAAAAAGGAATTCAAGTCCCTGGGGAAATTGATAGATGGGGCAGGAGCACAAGTGGTGTTCTGCTCAGTCCCCCCTGTGGCAAGAGAGTTCACAGAGAGGAACAGCAGAACCTATGACATCAACAGCTGGCTCAAGGGATGGTGTGAGAGGAGGCACTTTGGCTTCTTCGACCTTGGGGGAACTTTTACTGAGCCGGACCTGCTTGATCATGATGGGGTTCAGTTACCTAAGAGGGGCAGGAGAGTCCTGGCACTGGAGTTGGCAGGGCTCATTAGGCGGGCTTTAAACTAGATATGAAGGGGGTGGGTGAGGCAATTACTCTCTCTGAGAAGGAGGGAGTGGGAAGGAAACTAGAGACAATTGGGGAATCTAGAGCCCAGCTGAAGTGCATTTACACCAATGCATGCAGCTTGGGTAACAAGCAGGAGGAACTAGAAGTCCTGGTCCACCAGGGTGACTATGATATAGTTGCCATTTCAGAAACTTGGTGGGATGACAGGCATGACTGGACTGCTATACTGGGGGGATATAACATCTTCAGGAGAGATAGGCAAGGGAGAAGAGGAGGAGGGGTGGCCTTGTATATTAGGGAGTCACTCCTTGCCACTGAGCTCGAGGTGAGGGATGAAGGGGTTGAGAGCTTGTGGGTTAAAATCAGAGGGAGGAATAATAAATCTGACATCCTGGTTGGAGTCTGTTATAGACCACCCAACCAGGATGAGGAAACAGATGAGATATTTTACAAACAGTTGGAGGCTGTCTCAAGATCATCTGATCTTGTCCTTGTGGGTGACTTTAACCTGCCAGATATCTGCTGGGAACTTAATTCAGCAGAGAGGAGGCAGTCCAGGAGATTTCTAGAGTGCATGGAGGACAGCTTCATGACCCAGCTGTTAAGTGACCCTACTAGGAGTCAAGCCCAGCTTGACCTGCTGCTGTCCAACAGAGAAGGGATGGTAGGAGATGTGACAGTGGGAGGCTGCCTGGGGTGTAGTGATCACGAGATAGTGGAGTTTTCAATATGCAGGGAGGTAGGGAGGCACTACAACAAAACCCACACCTTGGACTTTCGGAGGGCAAACTTTAATTTGCTTAAGAAATTTATTTCCAAAGTCCCCTGGGCAGCAGTCCTTAAAAACAAGGGGGTCCAGGATGGTTGGACCTACTTTAAACAGGAGCTCTTGAAGGCACAGGAGCTGGCAGTTCCCATGTGCCGAAAGATGAGCCGGCGGGGAAGACGACCAGCCTGGATGAACAAACAGCTCCTGAAGGAATTGGGGGAAAAAAAGAGGGTGTATCACCTCTGGAAGGAGGGGAAGGCTTCTCCTGACGTGTTTAAGGAGATAGCCAGATTATGCAGGAGAAAAATTAGAGAGGCTAAGGCCCAGCTAGAACTTAGGCTGGCCACTTCCGTGAAAGATAATAAAAAACACTTTTATAAATTTATCAATGCTAAAAAGAAGGGCAAGAAGAGCCTCCACTCCTTACTGGACCAGGAGGGGAACACTATAACTGATGATGTAGAAAAGGCTGAGGTCCTGAATGCCTTCTTCGCCTCAGTTTTCAACAGCAAGGAGGGAGGAGGAGGCAAGTGGCCTCTTGAACTGGGGGATGGGATCGGGGAGCGGTATGTTACCCTGGAAATTCATGAAGAATTAGTTCAGGACCTGCTGAGCCATCTGGACACCCACAAGTCCATGGGACCAGATGGGATCCATCCCAGGGTGCTGAGAGAGATGGCAGCTGAGCTGGCCAAGCCGCTCTCCATCATTTTCCAGCAATCCTGGCTCACCGGAGAGGTCCCAGGAGACTGGAAACTAGCCAATGTGATCCCCATCCACAAGAAGGGTCGGACGGAGGAACCTGGGAACTACAGACCTCAATGCCAGGGAAACTGATGGAGCAGGTTATCTTGGGGGTGATAAGAGCGCACCTGAGGGATGGCAAAGAGCTCAGGTCCAGCCAGGATGGGTTTAGGAAGGGTAGATACTGCCTTTCTAACCTGATCTCCTTCTATGATCAGGTGACCCGCTTGGTGGATGTGGGGAGGCCTGTGGCTGTGGTCTATCTGGACTTCAGCAAGGCCTTTGACACTGTCCCCCACAGCAAACTGCTGGCTAAGCTGTCAGCCCGCGGCTTGGATGGCAACACTCTATGCTGGGTTAGGAACTGGCTGGAGGGCCGGACCCAGAGAGTGGTGGTGAATGGTGCCACATCCAGCTGGTGGCCAGTCACTAGTGGTGTCCCTCAGGGATCAGTGCTGGGCCCCATCCTCTTTAACATCTTCATAGATGATCTGGATGAGGGCATCGAGTCAGTCATCAGCAAGTTTGCAGATGACACTAAGCTGGGGGCAGATGTGACTGGGTTGGAGGGCAGAAGGTCTCTGCAGCGGGACCTTGACCGCCTGGACAGATCGGCAGAGTCCAATGGGGTGGCTAGAGCTCGGAGTAAAAGCAGCAGCCCAGCTGAAGTGCATGTACACTAATGCACGCAGTATGGGTAACAAACAAGAGGAACTGGAAGATCTGGTGCTGGAGGAAAACTATGATATTGTCGCCATCACTGAAACGTGGTGGGATGGCTCACATGATTGGTGTGCTGTAATCAATGGCTACAGACTCTTCAGGAGAGACAGGCAGGGGAGAAGGGGTGGGGGAGTGGCGCTGTATATTAGGGATGCTCTGGATTTCATGGTGGTAGAAATCAAAGATGATCAAGTTGAGTCATTATGGGTGAGACTTAAGGCGAAGGCCAACAAGGCTGATATCCTGGTTGGAGTCTGTTACAGACCACCCAACCAGGAAGAAGAGGTTGATTTATTACTCTTTAAGCAAATGGAGGCTGCCTCAAGATCACCTGCCCTTGTTCTGGTGGGCGACTTTAACCTACCAGACATCTGCTGGGACTTAAACACTGCAGAGAAGAAGCAGTCTAGAAGGTTTCTGCAATGTGTGGAAGACAACTTCCTATCCCAGCTGTTACGTGAGCCTACCAGGGGGGCAGCCCTGCTTGACCTGCTGCTCACAAATAGAGAGGGGCTGGTAGGGGATGTGGTGGTTGGAGGTTGCCTGGGGTCCAGTGACCATGAAATTATAGAGTTTTCAATACATGGAGAAACCAGGAGGGGCATCAACAGAACCTCCACACTGGACTTCCGAAGGGCAGACTTCAGCCTATTTAAGGAACTAATTCAGAAAGTTCCTTGGGAAATAGCCCTTAGAAACAAAGGGGTCCAGGAAGGTTGGACCTACTTCAAGAAAGAACTCCTGAAGGCACAGGAGCAGGCAGTGCCACTGAGCCGGAAGATGAGCCGACGAGGGAGGCAGCCAGACTGGATGGGCAGGGAGCTACTGAAGGAATTAAAGATTAAAAAGAGAGTGTATCACCTTTGGAAAAGAGGGGAGGTGTTCCAGGAGAAGTTCAAGGAAGTTGCTAGGTCTTGTAGAGGAAAAATTAGAGAGGCAAAAGCCCACTTGGAGCTCAGGCTGGCCACAGCTGTCAAGGAAAATAAAAAGTGTTTCTTTAAATATATGAATGGCAAGAGAAGGGCCAAGGACAACCTCCAGTCCTTACTAGATAGAGAGGGGAACATAGTGACAAAGAATGAGGAAAAGGCAGAGGTGCTTAACACCTTCTTTGCCTCAATCTTCACTAGTGGGACAGGTTGTCTCCAGGACAGCTGGACTCCTGAAGTGGTGGATGGAGTCAGGGACCAGTACAGTCCCCCTCTAATCCATGAGGAAGCAGAAAGGGACCTGCTGCGTCATTTGGATCCTCAGAAGTCCATGGGACCGGATGGGATCCACCCTAGGGTGCTGAGAGAGCTGGCAGCTGAGCTGGCCAAGCCACTCTCCATCATTTATCAGCAGTCTTGGCTCACTGGAGAGGTCCCTGAAGACTGGAAGCTGGCCAATGTGATACCCATTCACAAGAAGGGTCGTAAGAAGGAGCCAGAAAACTACAGACCTGTGAGCCTGACCTCAGTGCCAGGCAAGGTCATGGAACAGGTAATCTTGGGTGCCATCACAAAGCACCTACAGGATGGCCAAGGGATCAGGCCCAGCCAGCATGGGTTTAGGAAGGGCAGGTCCTGCCTCACCAACCTGATCTCCTTTTATGATCAGGTTACCCGCCTGGTGAATGTGGGGAAGGCTGTGGATGTAGTCTACTTGGACTTCAGCAAAGCCTTTGACACTGTCTGCCACAAGAAGCTCCTAGCCAAGCTGGCAGCTCATGGTTTGGACAGATTCACTCTGTGCTGGATCAAGAACTGGCTGGATGGCAGAGCTCAGAGAGTGGTGGTGAATGGTGCCACATCCAGTTGGCAGCCAGTCACTAGTGGTGTTCCCCAAGGATCAGTACTGGGCCCAGTCCTGTTCAATATCTTTATTGATGATCTGGACGAGGGCATTGAGTCCAGCATCAGTAAGTTTGCAGATGACACCAAGCTAGGAGCAGGTGTTGATCTGTTGGAAGGTAGGAGAGCCCTGCAGAGGGACCTGGACAGGCTGGATGGGTGGGCAGAGGCCAATGGGATGAGATTTAACAAGGCCAAGTGCAGGGTTCTGCACTTTGGCCACAACAACCCCAAGCAGCGCTATAGGCTGGGGACTGAGTGGCTGGAGAGCAGCCAGGAGGAAAGGGACCTGGGGGTACTGATAGATAGTAAGCTGAAGATGAGCCAGCATTGTGCCCAGGTGGCCAAGAGAGCCAATGGCATCCTGGCCTGCATCAGGAACAGTGTGGCCAGTAGGACAAGGGAGGTTATTCTTCCCCTGTACTCAGCACTGGTCAGGCCACACCTTGAGTACTGTGTCCAGTCCTGGGCCCCTCAATTCAAGAAAGATGTTGAGGTGCTGGAACATGTCCAGAGAAGGGCAACAAAGCTGGTGAGGGGCCTGGAGCACAAATCTTATGAGGAGAGGTTGAGGGAGCTGGGCCTGTTTAGCCTGGAGAAGAGGAGGCTCAGGGGTGATCTTATTACTGTCTACAACTACCTGAAGGGGCATTGTAGCCAGGTGGAGGGTGGCCTCTTCTCCCAGGCAACCAGCAATAGAACAAGGGGACACAGTCTCAAGTTGTGCCAGGGTAGGTATAGGCTGGATATTGGGAAGAAGTTCTTCACAGAGAGAGTGATTTCCCATTAGAATGGGCTGCCCAGGGAGGTGGTGGAGGCACCGTCCCTGGGGGTCTTCAAGAAAAGACTGGATGAGGCACTTAGTGCCATGGTCTAGTTGATTGGTTAGGGCTGGGTGATAGGTTGGACTGGATGATCTTGGAGGTCTCTTCCAACCTGGTTGATTCTATGATTCTATGATTCTATGATTGACGGGCTGTGGGCAGCTTTAACATATGAAGGGGAGTTGGATTATAGCACCAAAGCAGGGCTGATGAAGAGCATGGCATTTGAAAATGCTAATCCCAAGACCCGGGGTATTTTAGCCACGTTGCCCACAGGGGCATCGTTAGAAGACATGTTAGAACGGGTGGCTTGTGCCCAGGGTCGAGAGCAGTACACTCTTGTGGCAGACGCTGTGCATGCATCTAATCAAGCTACGTCAGGAGAGTTGGCCCAAACGGTTGGACAGGCGGTCGAGTCTGCGCTTGACAGAAAGGTCCTTCTTGTTTCGGCAAAGCAGCAGAAGAACTGCCCGGCGCCAGCGGGCTGCTACCACTGTGGCCAGCTGGGTCACACAACGCAGTGCTGTTCGGCCTCGGTGTGGTGCGACCACTGCCAGTCTCCTGGCCATGCCACAGCAGTCTGCCGGTCAGGAAACTTCAAAGCCAGCACAAGCAGCCGTGTGCAGACAACAATAGCTGTAGCGCAGGACGAGCCGAAGGGTACTTGGACACCCACTACCCAGCCACCAGTGAGAGCCTCGGGGTTGACTTGGCAACAGCAGTAAGTGTCACCTTGCAGAATACACAAGTCACGAAAATTCCTACCACTGCTTCTTCACTATCTCCCTCACCGAGGCCAGCGATTTGCCTCTACAGTACCATCTGTGAATAAAGCTGAACCTGCGAGCCGCTATGAGTGGACAGTTTTGCCACAAGGAATGAAGAATTCACCAACCCTCTGCCAATTGTTTGTTGCAAGAGCATTGCAACCCTTACAAAAAACTGGGCATGTACAATTGTCTATCACTATATGGACGACATTCTTCTCTGTCGTTCACGGCCATTTGTGTCTGCAGACTTGAAAACGATTGAGACAGTCTGCAAAAGAAGTGGTCTGACTGTCGCCCCAGAAAAGATACGGCAGCAGAACCCTTGGAACTGTTTGAGCTGGAAAATTACTGAGGCCAGAGTCAGACCTCAGGAGACTGACTTACACACGGACTTGAAAAGAATACCAGATGTCAGAAAGTTTATGGAACAGATAGTGAGAATAACCGATGAGGACTTAGAACCATTTTTGCCTCCGTTACAGGCATGGATGCACATAGGTGCATCTTTTTAGCCAGACAACAACAGTTCACACTCAAGATGATAGCTAATAATTCCTGACTGGGGTATTCACCTGTTGCCTTACTGATTAATTCCTTCTACAGACTGGGCAGCGACATCCTTTTGCACCCATTGCTCAGTGGCAAAGAACGAAAGTGAGATTGCTAGGAAATAGCAGAGATACCAGTCCCATTGACAATGAGTGGAAATTCATACAGACAGTAAAAGCACCAAACAGGACAGACTAGCACAGTTATTACTAGAACTCAGATGCATTGCCTCTCTCAGCAAGAGCATGAGCACTGAAATCCACATTGCAAGTCACTAACCAGATTCTGGACTAGGACAAGGAACAATAGAGCTGATAAGGTAGCTAGCGCCAGTCAGCTCGTTCCCCCGATAAATGTGTTCAAACAGATAAGAATACGGGACTATTTTTGAAGGCCTTTTTTTGATGGTACCATGTTTTGGAGTTTAGGAGTTTACTGGAGCAGCTGCTAATTGCAATGGAATGAGTTTTGTGACAATTCTGATTTTTTTCTTTTTCTGAAGAATACCATGGTATTACTATCTTCTTGAATTTTCTTTGCCTTTTCTTGAATTTCCTTCAGCTGATAGATTTTTAGGATAAGATAAGTTAAGGCTAAGAGTTTGCTATATGACAATTTTGGGAATTTAGGATATAAGGATATTATGTGATTTTTTTTCTTGGGTATATCTGGGTAACATTGAAAAAAAAAAGGGAGAAAATGGGTTTAGAGGAAAGTAGGATAGCAGAAGAACATTTTTTTTTTCGAAATTTCTGTGATCACATTATACAGACTAGGCCAATGGATCTGTTAGCCTGGGCAATGAATATGTCTGCATTTGTTCTTGTATTTGCTTGTGTTTGACCATTTATCTTCACAGGCCTTGATGAAGACCACCCTGATTATGACCAACCTGTTTTTTCCTAAAGTGAGCAGAAGTCTTGCTCAGATGGCAAAATTGTGAAAGGACTTGAAAGGAGTACTGAAATGATGATTATGTGTGTATGGATCATAAGGTTTGGATCATGGTTAACGAATTTGGATATTTTCATGAGTTTTCAGTGATTCTGGTTTAATGAAATAGGTAACAGCAAAATGGAGATTTAGTTTAGCACCTGTTGTAAAGGCCAAAGCCCACTCAAATTGGCACAAGATGGCAATGTGGCTTTTGTCTCTTTGCAAGGGCCCTGCAAAAGATAAAAAACACTGCCCTAAATTCTAAAAGCAAATGAAGAGCTGTGGGAAAAGGCCTAATAGAATAGTCTGAAAAGCAACATCTAGGGCATATCTTTGCCTGTGACTGTGATGATTTGTCTGGACTTTTGGGTTTTTGAACGAAATGACTTACTGTCGCTTGCAGAAATAGTTTTTGGGATTGTTAGATAAGCTAGGGTTGTTAGCTTGCCAGACTAATGCTACTAGTGAAAGCTCTAACAGGTTTATTCTCTTTCTGATCCTAGCACTGTTGATTTGTAGCTGCATCATTAACCCCTGTGTTGAACAGCCTATGTAAATCGAAAGATCAGCCCAGGTTGCTCAAAAGAAAGAGAGGGATATGTTGGAAAAATTCTTGTTAGCAGAGGACACAGAAATCATAAACATGAGCAACCCGTGCTGGGAGTGACCTTGAATCCATCTTGGGAGTTTAGATATCAGGCACAGGGTGGCTTCCCCCCATATGCAGCTGCAGGGGGTGGAGTGCAGCTGCAGGTGGGCAGAGTTTAGCCAGCCCCAGAGGCTGACCCTCAGATTGTTATGGTATACTGACCTATCCATGCCTTACAAGTAACCCTGTACCCTCTGATTGTAACCAATCTTGGTGGAGCATGCCTCTTGCTAGAATGCATATAAGTCTCTGTATCACAGAAATAAAGTGGATTATGACCATCTAACCATATTGGTGAACAAAGAGTCATTTTACCCAGATGCTCCACTGGTTACGCCAATAGGGAGGATTCTAGGAATCTAAGCAAATTACTAGAGGTAGCATGAACAGGTTTTAATAAGAGAAAAAAATGTGGAAATGAACTCAGAAAGAGATCAGACTTTTAGCTGCACTCAGCCAGGTCCTGAGGGGGAGGAGGCAGGAGAAAACTGACCTTCAAAGGAAGGTCTGATCAGGGCAACCACCACCATTCCAGAACAAGCTTTTAGCATGGGACCAGTGTGCCCTCTACAGGAAGAAAGGACATTAGACGAGGGAGTGTGCTAGTTTGAAACTAGCTAGAATGTTTTGGTAAGAAGAACTACATCATAGGCTGTGAAAGGAAAACAATGGTGATGTCTACTTCCCTCAGAAGTCTCACTGAAGGGTTTTGGGAAGAAGAAACAAAACCATTAGATAACACTCTCACCATTTTGTCTCACTATCCCCTGGGCTTCTGACTGAGCAACATCTTACTTCCTAACCTCACCTTCAATTTGGCCTAACCCACTTTGCTTCTTAACCTCGTGGCCGAACCTCTATTCTTCTTTAGGACTGGGGTAAGGTTGAGTGGGGTAGGGGGAATGATACCATTCCTGCATCATCTGAATGGGTGCATGTTTCTGCAGTCAGGAACAGACGCCCACCTCCTGCAAGGCAATTCCAGCCCAGGAGGAGACAAATTCCACCCAGACATCAGCAATCACGTGCGTCACTCTGCGTGACCAATATGGTGAGAACATGAACAAGCGGGATGGTCAACCTACTTCAGCTCCTTCAAAGAGGGTCAGGGAACTGCAGAGTGGCAGAAACAGAGGCAGCAATGCCAAAAAAGTAGCTGTCACTTCTTCAGCTCCTCAGAGCAACTGCAATTATTCCAACATTTGCAATTTCTAACACAACACCACCAATCACTCTGTACACCCTACATGACATGTTCAGCATTAGGGGTGCCCTGCCTCCAGCCAGGAGGAGGAAAGGGATAGTGGAGAGAATCGAATCTATTGGAATGTATTCATTAGGTGGCCTGGCAGTTCAAAAGTTCAGAAATACAGGGCTTTAGTCGACACAGGTGGTCAGTGTACTTTATTGCCATCAAATTGCAAAGGGACAGAGTCCATATCTATTTTTGGAATCACTGGTGGATCTCAAGAGTTAACTAAGATACAGGCTGAGATCAGTTTAACTGGTAAAGAGTGGAAGACACATACTATTGTAACTGGTCCTGATGCGCCTTGCATTCTGGGAATTGACGTTTTGAGAGAAGGTTGTTTCAAAGATCCTAAGGGTCACAAATGGGCTTTTGGAATAGCATCTGTAGAGATTGAGGATGGTAAATTGAAATTGTCCATTAGGCCTGAACTTTCAGGTGAATCTGCAGTTGTGGGACGTCATGACATAGAGGATCTGGAACGTGGGGTCCTGAACAACAAGCAGCCTTTGATCAGCTGATTTGTCAAATGGAGAGTCAGGCTGTCATCTCATTCACCTTTCAACAGTCCCATCTAGCCTGTGCGTAAACCCAATGGCGATTGGAAACTGACAGTTGATTTTTGTGCCCTCAACGAGGCGACTCCACCCATGAGCGCAGCTGTGCCAGACATGCTGGAACTCCAGTACGAGCTGGAATCGAAGGAGGCTAAATGGTATGCAACCATAGACATTGCTAATGCTTTCTTCTCTATTCCCATAGCAAAGGAGTGCACGCCTCAGTTTGCATTCACCTGGAGAGGAATCCAGTACCAGTTCAACCGTTTGCCTCAGGGGTGGAAACACAGCTCAATGATCTGTCACTCAGTCATCCACAATGCACTGGAGAAAGGTAAAGCTCCAGAGCACATCCAGTACATAGACGACATCATTGTGTGGGGCCAAACTGCTGAGGAAGTCTTCAAGAAAGGTAACAAAATCATTGACATTCTGTTGCAAGCAGGTTTTGCCATTAAGAGAGACAAGGTCAAAGGATCTGCCAGAGATCAGTTTCTGGGAGTACGGTAGCAGGATGGTCGCCGTCACATTCCACATGATGTGATCAATAAAGTTCCCACCAATAAGAAGGACACCCTTTCTTTTCTGGGTGTGGTGGGATTTTGGAGACTACACATTCCTGGTTTCAGTCAGATTGTCAAAGCTCTGCACGATGTCACTCATAAGAGAAACAATTTCGAGTGGGGACTTGAACAACAAGCAGCCTTTGATCAGATCAAACGAGAAGTAGTCCATGCAGTGGGCTTGGGACCTGTGAGATCTGGTCCGGACATTAAGAACATTCTGTACACGTCTGCCAGTGAAAATGGTCCAACTTGGAGCCTTTGGCAGAGAGCTCCAAATGAGACACATGGTCGTCCATTTCGTATCTGGGGTCGTAGCTACAGAGGTTCAGAGACAAATTACACCCCAACAGAGAAAGAGATATTAGCAGCCTATGAAGGAGTGAAAGAAGCTTCTGAAGTGATTGGAACTCAGTCACAATTGCTTTTAGCTCCTAGACTGCCAGTTCTAAACTGGATGTTCAAAGGCAAAGGTTCAGTACCGCATCATGCCACAGATGCAACCTGGTCTAAATGGATGGCTTTGATAACCCAACGAGAACGAATGGGGTAATCTTGATTGACCTGGTCTGGTGGAGGTGACCACCTGCTGGCCGGAAGTCATAGACTGTACCAAACCTCCAGAGGAGGAAATAACACATGATGAAGAAGCTCCTCCCTGTGGTCATCTCTCTCATCAGGAAAAGAACTGTGCTTTGTTCACAGACCGTTCCTGTTGTCTTGCTGGGAACAAGCAATGGTGGAATTCAGCAGTCTGGAGTCCTACCAGGAGAGTTACCAAAGCGAGAGATGGAGAAGGAGAATCCAGTCAGTTCACTGAGGTAAAAGCTGTCCAACTTGCTCTTGATGTGGCTGAATGTGAAAATTGACCTATCCTTTACCTCTACACCGACTCATGGATGCTAGCCAATGCTCTGTGGGGTTGGCTAAAGGACTGGAAGAAGCATGGTTGGCAGAGGAAAGGAAAGTCTATTTGGTGTGCTGATCTATGGCAGGACAGTGATGCACAGCAGGAGAGAATTCCAGTGAAGGTGCGGCACGTAGATGCACACATGCCCAAGAGCAGAGCCACTGAGGAACACCAACACAACCAGGAGGCAGACCAAGCTGCTAAAATTTCTCAAGTTGATGCAAACTCTGATCTTGACCTTGATTGGAAGCCTGGCAGATTGACTACATCACTTTACCTCGATCTCGTTCTGGCAAGCAGTATGTGCTAATGATGGTAGAGGCCAGCACCAGATGACTGGAAACCTATCCAGTTCCACATGCTACTGCACATAACACCATTCTTGGCTTGGAAAGACAAATCATCTGGAGACATGGAACTCCAGAGAGAATCGAGTCAGACAATGGCATTCATTTCAAGAACAATCTTGTGAAAAACTGGGCCAAAGAGCACGGTATTGAGTGGATCTACCACATACCCTACTATGCACCAGCTTCAGGGAAGATTGAGCGCTTTGGTTTGCTGAAAACCACCCTAAAAGCCATGGGGGGGTGGAACTCTGAAAAACTGGGACAAACACTTAGCACAAACTACCTGGTTGGTAAATAGTAGAGGTTCAGTAAACAGAGCAGGACCTGCACAATCAGATTTGGTCCAAACAGTACACGGTGATAAAATTCCTGTTGTACGTGAAAAGAATCTGTTAGGGAAAACTGTTTGGGTGTCTTCTCCTTTGGGCGAAGGGAAACCTGTCCGAGGGGTGGTGTCTGATGAAGGTCCTGGTCATACCTACTGGGTAATGCAGGAGAATGGTGAAATTCAGTTCATCCCACAGAGAAATCTAACCTTAGCTGAGAGAGTTTAAATTCAGAGTGTATAATACAAGCTGTTGGGAGTTTTCTGTTCTAGGTACTGTCGGCGTCCAACAGTAAAAGAGTCTACAGAAGAATCTGCAGTGCGTGAGCACGAACCCTACGTCACCTGGGAGTCCCTGTTCTCGTCTCATCTGTGCGGAGACAAACTGTTCGGAGCTTTTGAATCACCTACATCTGAGATAGCTGGAATGAAGTGTGAACTGAACTTGTAATATTCATTAGTGTAAATACTGGTTTAGATTAGATCAGATAATTCTCAGTGATACTCTGAGTGAAGTACACAGGGGTGGATTGTGCTAGTTTGAAGCTAGCTAGAATGTTTTGGTGAGAAGAACTAGATAATAGGCTGCGCAAGGAAAACAGTCGTGATGTCTACTTCCCTCACTGAGGAGTTTTGGGAAGAAGAAACGAAAACATTAGATAACACTCTCACCATTTTGTCTCATTCTCGCTTGGGCTGCTGACTGAGCAACATCTTACTCCCTAACCTCACCTTCCCTTTGGCCTAACCCACTTTGCTTCTTAACCTCTTGGTCGAACCTCTATTATTCTTTAGGACTGGGTTAAGGTTGAGAGGGGCAGGGGGAAGGTGCAGGGGTGGTTGAGAGCCCCTTCTGGGGACTCAGGTTTCTGGGAGGGGAGTTGTGTTTCTGTATTACCTTTTACCTTGTATATTTCTGTGTATAACTGCGTATAGTGTAAATATCTGCTTGTATATTGTGCTAGCTGTAAATGAATAGCTTCATTTATATTCCCAGAGCCGGCTGATTCTAGTCTGGGTATTTCTAAAGTGTGGGGGAGGCTGGAAACACTCAAACCATCACAGGGAGTATCCACAGAAGCAATTGGACTCCACCTTAAGAGCAGGGCAATTAAAGATGATGGGGAGGATGAGGAGAACTAACAGGAATCAGGGGAAGTCAACTCGAGGTGAATCCCTGGTTATATTTGTGGCAGTATATCCAAAGCACCTCTCTGTCCCCTCCCCCGTGAAGGTGGGCTGGAAGGAAGCAGAGAAGCTGGGATTGGGGGAGCCAGGAGGCAAGACACCTCCCCCCACCCAGGGCTGCAGGTCAGTAGACTCTCACGCCCCCTCTTCCCAAGCTGTATGCCCTGTCAGTTAGACACAAAACTGATCCCTGTTCCTGGCATCCACTTGTATTTTGTGTTGGAGCTTTGAAATGTTTTCATTTTGTGATGTCTGACAAACTTAAACTCAGTTGTATATAAAATGGGGCCATTGTGGAAAGGAAGAGCTCTTTGTCTCAGGTTTCCCTCCCCATGTGTAGATATAGCAGTTGCAGCAGTTTAGGAGAATTCCCTGCTAAAAAGGGACCTTAACATGAACTTCCACAATCAGAGAATGATGTTTGTGAGCATTAATATATACTCTTCAGTCCTCAGAAAGTTCTTTCCTTTTGTGAGTGGGGTATTTTCTAGTTTTGGATTCATCTTTTCCAAATACTGTTCTCAAATTGTTTGTAACCATTATTATTGTGAAGGTAACTTTCAACCAAACATCCAAACCTTATAAATTTAGAATTATGTTGCAAGGGAGCAGAGCTAATTTATAAATAAAACAGAAATATATTTATTTTGTAAGTTTATTGGATTGTTTTCCTCCTATTCATATAGGATGTACCTTTCTTGATTGATATGGGGGCTACTTATTCAGTACTTAAGAAATGTAAGAGAACCATTAGTAAGATTAAATTGTTGGTGCTCTTGGAAAAACTCAAACCAAATTCTTTCTGGAACTCCTAAAGTTATGTATAGGGTTAACACTCCTGGGGGAGTAATCCTGAACCTGACCCTAGGGGTCTTGGCCCCTCCCCAGGGGTGGGCCACACTCCAGGTGATGGGGTTAGCCCACTTCCCCCACTTCCTGTGGTATAAAAGAGGAGCACTTCCTGCTCCTCACTCTCTTTTCCTGCGTTCACTCTTGACCCACACACCCATACTGCATACCAGCACACCACGTGGCAGCCACGAGGCAGAGACACCATCACATTACTCGGGTTGTATCCATCCCTTGTTGTATTTTGCTGTTTTCCCTTCCTTATCCTTTGTAAACTCCCCTACCTCCAATACCTTTTCTAAGTTATTGTTAAACTTTTCCTTTTTAACTTCCAAATCGAGTGAGATTGATTTATTTGGGTGTCCCTACCTTTCTCTCTCTCCCTGTCTTTTGGAAAAAGGAGGGGGAAGAGGGGAGGGCACTCTATAAATTCTATAAATTGTCATTGGGTCTATTAAATTTATAAGAGTCTCTGGGTACCTGCATTTGAACCCAAGACAAGTTACAAGTGGGTAAACACTGGGTAACCCATCAATTTTTATATAGAATCATAGAATCAACCAGGTTGGAAGAGACCTCCAAGATCACCCAGCCCTATCCAGTCAACTAGACCATGGCACTGACTCATCCAGGCTTTTCTTGAACACCTCCGGGGACAGTGCCTCCACTACCTCCCTGGGCAGTCCATTCCAATGGCAAATCACTCTCTCTGTGAAGAACTTCCTCCCAACATACAGCCTGTACTTCCCCCAGCACAACTTGAGACTGTGTCCCCTTGTTCTGTTGCTGGTTGCCTGGGAGAAGAGACCAACCCCCACCTGGCTACAACCTCCCTTCAGGTAGTTGTAGACAACAATGAGGTCACCCCTGAGCCTCCTCTTCTCCAGGCTAAACAACCCCAGCTCCCTCAGGCTCTCCTCATAGGGTTTGTGTTCCAGGCCTTTCACCAGCTTTGTCGCCCTTCTCTGGACACGTTCCAGCATCTCAACATCTCTCTTGAATTGAGGGGCCCAGAACTGTTCCTGATGCAGGCCAGGATGCCATTGGCTCTCTTGGTCACCTGGGCACACTGCTGGCCCACTATCTACCAGGACCCTCAGGTCCCTTTCTTCCTTGCTGCTCTCCAGCCACTCTTTCTCCAGTCTGTAGTGCTACTTGGGGTTGTTGTGGTCAAAGTGCAGAACGCTGCACTTGGCCTTGTTAAAACTGTGTTCTCCATGTGTTGGGGAAGATGCAAGTACTATCTACCCCATCAAGGTAGAATCAGCATGCTCAGATCACTCCCTGCAATGCCTGTACACCAACACAAGCAGCATGGGGAATAAACAGGAGGAGTTAGAGATCCATGTGCAGTCAAGGGGTTATGATCTGATGGAGATTACAGAGACATGGTGGGACAGCTCACATGACTGGAATGTGTTCATGGATGGCTATGTCCTTTTTAGGAAAGACAGGTCAACAAAGCGAGTGTGGTGAAGGGTTGCACAGGCCTCAAAATGACTGTGTTGGCCTGTCACAGAGCCCTCATTTATACAGAATTGTGGCTCAAAGGACCATCAATCGAGGAGTTAAAACCTTGCTCCCATCTGCCTGCATGACTACAGCCATTACAGCCTGTGGGAGAATTTCTCCTACAGAGGAGCATGAGCTGTAAACATGAGCCGTTATTTTGAGAAAGGGACCTTGAGTCAGAGACACTGTGAGCACCCTACGCACACCTGCTGGGGGCTGACCCCTGCCAGCCCCTGGGGTGGTACCACAGGTTGTTTTGGTAAAAAATAGCCTATCTGTGCCCTGTACATAATTTTGAGCCAATCGGTATTGTCCACTTGTACTGGCATCAGTTTGGCTGGATACACCTTCCTCTGAACAGTATAAAAGAGACTACATTATCCTAATAAAATAGCTTGCTCTCGCTCGCTTGCTCTCTGCTCCGATCACACACACACACGCATGCACTTGCATTGTACTGATCACATGGCACGGCTCGGCACGGCACGGCTACAGAGATAACTCGTCAGCGCTCCGATCTGCGCCTCGCCAGGCTCCGGACCACCAACGCTCAGCTTGGCTCATTCCCGCGGAAGCTCGGACCCCTGAACTGTTCCAATCCACAGTATTTGGGACTTTCAAACTGCCTTCGGACAGTGAGTAACTGAGAAATTCAATCTAAGCCAGAATAATCTCTCAATAAGCCTACCAACGGCACTTTCAAGCCACAGACTCTCTTTCTAAATCTTTTCAAACCTCTGCTAAATTCCTAATTTGTTATTCATAGACATTCTGTAAGATAATTTGTAACCGCATACAAAGAACTTATGTGGGGTAGTTACAAATAAGTTTGGGGAAGGGGATTCCTAGTGTATATAATATTAAATCTTTTAAATTCTTTCAAATTCGGCCTCGTATTTAATTCCCCCAAAACCCAGACAAACTCCCTCCGCGACAGCGAGGTGATGGAGTTGCTCTCCATGTGAGGGAGCAACTAGAATGTATTGAGTTTTGTCCAGAGGTGGATGAGGGGAAAGTTGAGAGTTTGTGAGTGAGAATTAAGGAGCAAGCTAGCATGACTGATACTGTTGTGGGTGTTTATTATAGACCACCTGTGGCCGTTTGAGCTGATTCTCTAGCTCAGACATAGGAGAAAGATGAACACTCCAGGGATAGGCCACATAATGGCAACAATAGATAAATTAATATAATTTCATTGGAGCATCAAGAGCTTAATGTCTAGAAGCACAGCTTGTTCTCCCCCTTCTCCCGCTGTCTTCTGCTGCTTCAGCTGCGCCTATCTTCCCTGGCTGCTGTTTTTGGCTGCTGCTGCTTCTGCTGCTTCGCCGCTGCTTGACCCCTCCCCCATCTCCCTTAAGGTTGTTGTATTTGTTTTTTTTCTTCCTTCTCTAGTTATTATCTCTCTTTACATTGTTTACTATAAGAAATACAATTTCATCTTTCCCTGATTTTCAAAAAAAGGGTCTGTGTTGTGGTGAGTTTATTTCTCCCCGGGGGAGGGATCTGCCCTAACCCAGGACACCACCTGATCAGGATGAGGAAGTTGATGAGGCCTTCTACAGGCAAGCTGACAGCAGCCTTGCTATCACAGGCACTGGTTCTCATGGGGGATTTTACCAGGATATTTGCTGGAAGGCCTACTCAGCCACCAATCCACAGTCCAGATAATTTCTTGATGCAAATAGTGTATGAACCAACTAGAAGAGGAGCGCTACTAGAACTGATACTCACCAACAAGGAGAGTCTGATCCATTATTTACCAGAAGTCCTGGCTAACTGGAGAGGTGCCAATGGACTGGAGGGTAGCAAATGTAACGCCTATCTACAAGAAGGGCAGGTGGAAGATCTATGAAACTATAAACCTGTCAGTCTAAACTCGGTACCCAGGAAGGTCATGGAGCAGGTCATTTCAAATGCCATCATACATCATATAGACAACAACCAGGGGATCAGGTCAAGTCAGCATGGGTTTATGAGGGGCAGATCCTGCCTGACCAACCCAATCTCTTTCTATGACAAGATCACCTGGCTACTGGATGAGGGAAAGGCTGTCAATGTCATATTCCTAGACTTTTGAAAATCCTTTGATACTGTTCCCCACAAAATTCTTGTAGACAAATTGGCTACTCATGGCTTGGATGAGCACACTGTCTCCTGGATAAAGCACTGGCTGGACAGGAGGGCCCAGAGAGTGATGGCCAATGGAGTTAAGTGCAATTGGCAGCCTGTCACTAGTGGTGTTCCTCAGAGATCTGTGTTTGGACCACTTCTTTTTAACATCTTTATTGACGATCTTGATTCAGGAATAGAGAGTGTCAACAGTAAGTTTGCAGATAACACCAAGTTAGGTGGCAGTGTTGATTTGAATGAGGGTAGAGAGGCTCTTCAGAGGGACTTGGATAGGCTAGATCAATAGGCCAATGTTAATGGGATGAGTTTCAACAAGGCCAAATGCCAGATCCTGCACTTGGGTCACAACAACCCCAAGCAACACTACAGGCTTGGGGCAGTGTCGCTGGAGAGCTAACTGAAAGGGATCTGGGGGTTGTAAGAGACAGGCAACTGAATATGAGCCAACAGTGTACCGAGGCAGCCAAGAAGGCCAATGGCATCGTGGCTTATATTAGAAATGCTGAGGCCTGCAGGAGTAAGGAGGTGATTGTCCCCTTGTACTTGGCTCTGGTGAGGCCACACCTTGAGTACTGTGTTCAGTTTTGGGCACCACAGTACAAGAGAGATGTGGAGGTGCTGGAGTGGGTCCAGAGGAGGGCAACAAAGCTGATGAAGGCCCTAGATCATAAATCTTATGAGGAGCGACTGAGTGTTCTGGTAGGCCATAAATCCTGCTAGGATGATTTAACCCTTGCTCTCCTCCTGTTGTTGGTCTGGAAAGTTGAGACAGATGAGCAAAGCCTTGAGGGCTAGGGGCTTAGCACCATGTGTCAGGTATCCTGTGCTGCCCCTCAATGTGCCTGCACGGTCAAATGAGGCACGAATCTTTGAATTTATTGGCCAGAAGAATAGTGCTAGTGCCTATTGGCCAGTTTGATTTTCAAAATGAAGTATTTAAAGTGGGGTGATTTAGAAACTGCGCCTTTTTGCTTTGTGCCCTTCTGCACTGAGCCTTTCTGCTTTTCCCCATTCATGGCTCATTAACTGGGAATCAAGGCTGCCATGTGTATGCAGATAACACTAGCAGCTCAGCAACATCAACTCAGTTCTTCTTCCTCTGCCTGGAATATTTTGTATTTTACCCCGAGATCATTATCGCAAGTTCTGGAACTGTGTTTTTGTACAGGAGACTTACTCAGGGACCAAAAGCATCATGAGTACATATGCTGGAGTCAATGCTAAGACTCTAGTTAAAATTTCCCCGTTTTCATGTTCCTATTTTCCAAGTTCTGATTGTTTAAACTGTTAATTCTGTGTTTATAAATACCCTCTCTGCAATTACTTCCTGTCTACCGAAAATCCAAAGAATCTCAGGGAATTTCTCCTATTAAAAAAAAAAAATGCATACAGAAAATAATATTTGTAATTAATAACTGCTTACTAATTTCTAATACATATATGGTGTCATGGACAGGATTTTCAATTGCAGAAGTATTGCACAAAATGGATTATGAATTAACAGTGTCAGACTTAGCCTGAGCTGAACAAAATGGGAAATGTTCAGAAAAAATTGCTGAGAAATTGCCCGAGGCTTCCCACGATCCAGCCGTAGTTCTGGAAGCATGCATTATTCAAGCACTAGTCGAATTTAGTAAGTTCGAGGAACAAATTCGGCATCATAAGGAGAGAATTATTTGTTTGGAAAAGGAGCTAGAAAGGTCAGAGGTGAATTACAAAGTCATTACCAATTTATTCGCGTTGCAGATCAGGGAATCTAGTGCGAATATTAGAAGCTCGGCTCAAAGTTCCCAGTCATGCAGCCCTCCAGCTCACAGAGACAGGCCCATGCTGCTCAGTGCTCAGTCCCCTGCACTTTCTTTTATTAAGTTCTCAGAGCCGCAATCCCGTGAAAAGGATTTTATGGGGATAAACAAAAATTCACAGTATCATCATCAGGGTTGGAAGAGACCTCACAGATCCACATAGCCCCTCAATTCAAGAAAGATGTTGAGGTGCTGGAACATGTCCAGAGAAGGGCAACAAAGCTGGTGAGGGGCCTGGAACACAAACCCTATGAGGAGAGGTTGAGGGAGCTGGGGTTGTTTAGCCTGGAGAAGAGGAGGCTCAGGGGTGATCTTATTACTGTCTACAACTACCTGAAGGGGCATTGTAGCCAGGTGGGGGGGTGGCCTCTTCTCCCAGGCAACCAGCAATAGATCATCAAGTCCAACCCTTAATTCAACCCTTTTACTGCAGGCTATAGATTTAGAGACATTAAGAATACAGGACGAGCCATCTCAGTCTGCTGCCGCGCCGCCACCGCAACAACTATTGGGGTTTTGTGCCTGCTTGCACCCCACCAGCCCCGAGTTCTGCTGAGCCCAGCCGCACGCTTTTTCGAGTTTTCTGTCCGCTCGGACCCCGGCACCCACAGCTTTTCGGGAAGCTGCAGTATCTACCGAGAACCTTTCCGCCACACAGCTGCGCTGCCCGGCTGCTGGCTGCGGCCGCACCCTGCAGCGAATTCGGCTTTTGTCATGTTTTTAGCCGACACTCAGCCGCGCGGCCCCTCGCATGCCACTTTTCTGGATCATGCTGCCCGCCCGGACTGGCCAGCTAGCCCCTAGCTGCAGCCGACCTCCCTCGTGCCTCCCGACTCCCTGGCACAGAAGCAGCCGCACCCTGCAGTGCCGCCGACAGCGTTTCTGGCACCGATCCCCATTTCAGGTTTCATCCCCTTGGGACCAGTCACGATGCATTTGGCTTTTTGCACTGATTACAGCCGCTGCCAGTCCCATGCCGCTCGCGCAGCCGCCAGCACTGCTGCAAACACAGGCACTGTCCCTACCCGGAGCCTATTTTTCGCAGCAGGAATTTGCCTTGCCGCTGCGTTTTGCCACCAGCTGAGTATTCAAACTCAGCCACGCAGACTGCAAGCCCCGGCTAATCCAGATATGGCACCACAAAGTGCCAGCCCGACCTGACAGCACCACCACGGGAAAACTGCAAGCCTGAGATCAGAGAAGCATCTTCCTGTTTTCAGTGATATGGGCAACAGTGGTGATGAGGTTTTCCTCCCACAGAGAACCGTCCGTCCTGTGATACGACAGGAGACCACTGCCAATAGTCGTGGCTGAAGGACTACAGTGAAAAAGATACACCCATACACAGAGGAACAGCTGAGGGGATCCCAGGAAACTTTACTGCAAACCAGGCAAATCCCCCATGGACTTTGTATTCAGAGTATCAACCTCTGGGGGTGACTGTGTCTTCCTCAGCATTGAGGAAGTTAATGCATAATGGGGCCCGATGTGTTCTTAGATTCTGGGCCTGATGGGAACTACTCCCTAACTGCATGGGTAGCTTACTGGGCTGGACAGAAAGAAACAGCTGAGAGAGGAGAACCCACTATAGTCTGGGTGAAAGACTGATGAACTTTCTTTCCACAGCAGTCAGATAGCTGGCTTGTGTCCAAGCCATACATGACAAGGGACTTTATGCTTGTCCTATGGATGCCCCGATTAAGCAAAAAAGGTTGAAACCCCTCAATCAAGGCCTCAAGGTAGCCTTCAAGTAATGTGTGCTCTCCTTAATGACTGAGATTCAACAGGTAATCAAGCGAAATCAGAGCTAATTCCTGTAAACATGCCATGACCTGGGAAGAACTGGGCAGGAACTTATCAAATTATGGACAACTGATTTGGTTTGGAGATCAAAGACCTTCCAAGAGAAAGAAATATGCTGACACTCCCATGGCCAGCCACACCAAGAAATGGGAAGTGCGCCAAGAAAGGCATCTCCACAAGCAAGCCCACACAGCAGTCCACGCCAGACCAGATGTTGCTCCAGAAGGACCCTGTGGGAATGCAAAGAGAGAAGGAATAATAGCAAGCATATTAAGCATTTCAACCTTGGTTCCTGTGGCTTCAGGATGCCTCTCATGGGGGAGAAGAGATAGTGGGACGCCTGGTTAATGAGAAAAACAAGGTGTGATGTATGTAAAAGACTGGGTTGTTCTTGCCTAGATTATGCTAATATGTAGGTGTGTGGTCTATGCTCAAGACTATATAAATGGAGTCAGAATGAACAATAAAGGTCTCCAGTGGGATTCATATTAAATCATGTGGAGTTCGTGTGGTATCCCTCGCTAACAGGTGGTGACCTACAACACGTTCCTGAAGGAAGATCTGCGGTGCAAAGGGATGGCCACCTTTGGCAGGAAGCCCCTGGCTAAGAAGCTGGCAGGGCAGGACCTTGACCAGGCCGCAGTGTGAGTGCTGCGGAGAGAAGAAGTTGGCTGTTGCAATGGGCACCTGGGAAGAAGAAAAAAAAAAGAAAAAGAAGAAACAGGTGAGCGTCCGGGGGGCAATATGGAGCAGTGCATCACTAAAGAACAAGGTGCCATATTAAAGCCCCTCTCGCATATTCTCTCCAAGAGAGGGTCAAAGTATGAGGCTTATTTCCTCCTGCTGACCTAGCGAGTGCTTTTGAAATCAACACCTGGGAACAGATAGGGAAAGTCTTGTGGGACTCAGTAAAATACATAACTCGAACTTTGCCAATTCGGTGGGAAAGTAACGGCATCGAGGCAAATGTGCAGTCTGCCTTTAAGGAGACGATTGGGAAAGAAACGGGAAGCGTGCCCTTTGAAGCAGGCATGGGAGGTGATCCCATAGAGACCACCTGTTTAACAACCTGGAGGCATGCGTTAGAAGCTGCTGATGAAGCGCTGAATGCCACAGAAGTGTTAAATAGTCAATTACCATGCCCTGAGGCATTTGCGTCTCAAACTCACTTTCACCTGCCTAGTGAAATCACTTTTCTTGCTACAGAGAATGGAGAACTCAGGAAAACAGAAGGAGCGAATCCACCAGATCCTTTGGCATCGCCTGGGATGGCTGCAGGCCGAGAAGGAGAATCTGATTCTGCAGCGAGTGCTGCCCCGCTTCAGCGATGGAAGGGATATCCATTGCGGTGCCGTCCGCGGCACCTCCCCCCCTCCATCTCCGTCTCAGATCGCATCACAGAATTCGCCGTTAAAGACTTGAAAGCTTTGAAAAACTGGGTGACTGTAACTGTCTGTTTCCCTCACTGTTCAGTTCCTAAAGAAACTGATTATCTGTTTAATTTTTCTTGTAGGTTCAGCCCAGCATGGCTTACTCCCTACTCCCCCCCCTCCCCGGGCTGCCATTTCTCCCTGGCATAGCCGTCGTGGCGGGGCCCACTCCCCCTCCCTTTTCTTGCGCTGTTTCTCCAAGAAACTTCTCCAAGAACTGTTTCGCTCTTTAAGTGGCAGCGTTGCATTTGTATTTTAGTGGTAGTATTTTGCAAACGAAAATCCTGATTATGTCTTTAGCTTTTGATTGTAATAGATCTTAGAGTTTAAAAGTTAATGGATAAGATGGGTTTGCTATGTATAAGATTTACAAGGGATAAGTTTATAGGCTAACAATTCTCTTCTATGTTGACTGACTTAAAGGTTTCTTTTCTTTCTTTTTTTTTCTATATGCCAGCATTTCCAAACAGCACTACGTAATGTAACATCTTCTTGGATTTCTTTTTTTTTTCTCAGTAATAGTTAATAGATTTCTAGTATTAGTATAGTTAAGGTTAAGAGTTCAGAATAGGGACATTATAGAATGTTTTTGGGTTTATTCTGTATATCAATGGTAGCACTTTAGGATAGGGATCGTGCCAAAAAAAAAAAAAAAGGAGAGGTAACAGTTTTATTACAATACACTCGCAGTGTGTGAGATTAGGCACTGGCTTTCTATAGCATATACATAAAACAAGGTCACATTTCAAAAAGATGGCTTGCAATAGGCCACTTCAACTATTGAAATGTACCATCACACTTATGCAGTTGTATGCTTAGACCTTAAAACAAACAATAGACCTGCCTACACAGCACACAATATACAATCATTTTACAAGAGAAGTAATACTTAACACCTGCTTATGCTAATTTAACGCCATTGCATAAAAAAAAAAAAAAAAAGGAATTCTCCAGTTAAACCACACAGAGAAATTCACCCTAGAGAAGGCCAATAGATTTGTTAGCGTAGGGAAGGAATGTGTTCGTATTTGTTTCTGTTACCTACAGGTCTTTGATGGATGTGAGTTTGTTATGTCCAGCCTGCTTTTCGCAGAGAGCAGAAGTCTTGCTCAGATGGCTATGCAGATACTGTGGCAAGGAATTTAAATGTATACTGGCTGTTGTTAACCTTGTTGACATCAAGTACACTTATGATTGTAACCCATAAGCATGAACGAACAATGGGAAGTGTGCATGCATGGGATGATAGCTGCATTATCCTGATACTATGCTAGGAGTTAATTGTGCACAAGCTTTAACCATGCTTAATGACTAGCTTTAGTCGCACTTCATGAATTAGCTATTTCACAAGCTTGCAGCAATCCTTTTTGTTGAGACAGGCAACTCTGCAAAATAGAGCTGCCATTCGACCTTTGTTATTAGATCAAGGGCTAGATGCACTCATTGGCAAAGATGGAAACAGCTGTTTTGTTGTATAGCAACGTTTAAGGTGTCATGTTTGTTATCATTTGCAAGGGCCCAGCAATGGATGATAAATGCTGCCTTCACTGTAAAATGAAAAGGGGGAATTGTGGGAATGCAATGTGAGAAGGAATAATAACAAGCAGATTGAGCATTTTGACCTTGGTTCCCATGGCTTCAGGATGCCTCCCACGGGGGAGAAGAGATAGTGGGATGCCTGGTTAATAAGAAAAACGAGGTGTGATGTATGTAAAAGACTGGGTTATTCTTGCCTAGATTGTGCTAATGTGTAGGTGTGTGGTCTGTGCTCAAGACTATATAAATGGAGTCAGAACGAACAATAAAGGTGGAATTCACATTAAATCATGTGGAGTTTGTGTGGTATCCCTTGCTAACAGGTGGTGACCTATGATGCATTCCTGAAGATATGCGGCTAACAGGACCCAAAAATGTGACCCAAGACAGAAGCAAGCTTCACTGCCTAGGAACTGGTTCCAGGAAGCTCTATCATTGGGCATGCCAGAGCACCTATTAAAGTGCATGGAAAAATGGGAAATTAAATCCCTGGTGCTCAAAGCCCTGATTAAGAGTGGAGAATTGTGCTAGTTTGCACCTAGCTAAGATATTTTGTTGAGAAGAATTAGATTATAGGCTGCGAAAAGGAAACAATGGTGATGTCTACTTCACTCATAGGCTTGCTGAGATGTATAGGAACAAGAACACAAACATAGAGAAAGGAGTCGCTATCTGTCTCTTGGGGCTGCATGAACTTCTCTAACCTGTGTGACTAATTCTTCTGCTTCCTAACCCCCCTGGCTGATCCTCCAAACTTACCTTGAACATAAGGTGAGATCTGGGCTAAGGTACAGGGGTGGAGAGAAGGTGGAAGGTTGGTTGGGAGCCCCTCCTGGGGACTCTGGTTTCTGGGAGGGGTGTTGTGTTTCTGTATTACTTTCTAATTTGTATATTTCTGTATATATTGTAAATATCTGCTTGTATATTGTGCTAAGCTATAAAGACAAAGCTTCATTCAATTTCCAGATTCACTGAGCTTAGTCTGGGTGATTTTCTTAAGTGTAGGGGGGGTGAGTAACATGCAAACCATCACATCCTTATTTTGCTGTTTCAATGTGGGGCAAATTAAACTTGATTGATTGTTAATTAACTCTGGGAATCAGAATGAAGCTATTTTACTTACTGTGGGCTGTTGTGTGGCCCATTTTTACCTTTTTCTTTTACTGTTGGCTAACAGCCAAAATCCATGCCCTTTTGTTTAATCTTATTTGGAGGAAGATTAAAGGAATGTTCTTTGATTTTGGGGACTATCTTCTTGGATTCAACATTACTAATGCTGCTAACAAATCTGTTGTTAATAAGTCAGGAAATGATACATCTGTTGGATTTTATTCAACAGCTTTAATGCGAGTAATTTTGCCTAAAACAGTTACCAAATCCCTGTGCTGAATTTTATACATGCAACACTGTGGTATATTTATCATGTACGACTACAGCCCTAATAATTCTGAGTTTAGCCAAAATTGGCACTATGTAATAGAAATTCAAATGTGGCTCCTTTAAGAAAACAGAAAAAAAAGATGAGTGTCCTTGCCTAGAGAGTCCAAGATAAGTGGTACAGAGAATGTAAACAATGTTGGCTCAGAGGGAGAGCATGGGGGGCCACCTCTACACCTCGCACAGATTCTGGGACAAATGCAACTGCTCAAATTTCTGATGTTCACTCACCTAGATCAAATACCCAGGCAGCAGAAACCCCTAATCATAAGCCAGATTCAAATTCACAGGCATAAGGTAAGACCCTCAATAATTCCGACCCACTAGTAGGCACATGCAAATACGTTTTCAGCTCAGAGTAGCAGTGGCGGAAAGCTCCTCAAAGCATGTTTCTATGAGACGTTTGGACACTCTAATTTTGCTGGTCAAAAGGAGCAATTCTTGATTCTTGTGGTATGTGGCCTTTTGAAGTGGCCACCTGGAAGATGACAGGTAAAACACCTTGAAAAAGAGACGTAAATGTATTTTCTCAAGACTCTTAGTTTTTGCCTTAAAGTCAGACTGGGGCGAGCAGTGGAAGCCGCAGAGATATCTCAGGAATTCTTTGCCGCTGTCCAGAGACTGGTGTTTGTAATTATTTGCTGATAAGCCGAATCCCAGCTAATTGATTAACTGCCAGCTCAAGTGTCTCAAAAGTCCGTTCCAGCTAACTTCTCTGAAGTTCAAGAGGAAAAGCGGAGACCAAGAAAGAAGTGACTGAGTCCACATCAGCAGATGCTTCATCCTCCTCCGGAGACCCACTCTTGCAATGTCCCACGCTTCATGACGGAGCCCTGCAGGTGAAAGCGTCTGAAAGATCTTCTGAGACGGCTGAGTATCCATCTGTTGCTGACTGTGGTATCTGTGAAATGCTTCCATCCAGCATTTCCTGTGGGAGGATGGGTTTGTTTTGGGGAGGTGCTGGGTCTTTGTCTGGGCTTCAGGGAGCTGGGCTGTTTTGCTTTCAACAGGTTGATGGCCGGTCGAGTTTTTTTTTCTTCTTCGCCTTCGAACTTCTCGCTGCAGAGATGGAGGACGGGTGGCGCCTCTTCGTCGGATTCGCCAGCTGCGTCCCCCCCACACCTTGGTCTCGGACTCCATCATGGGGTTTTGGGACTTGAGGGCTTTGGCGCGGCGGGAGATCAGGGCTGGTTTTGGGTAGTCGGTTTCATGCCAACATGCCCCCCTCCTCTCCCCGCGCCTGCCGGAGCAGCGCGCTCACCCCCCACTTTCCTCCCCCTGCGGGCTCACGGGCTGGCACTGGGAGTGCGCATCCCGCCTCGCTCCCAGCGCCGGCTCCGCGGGACACAGGCACCCCCCCGCCTCCCTCTCCCCCGGCGTGAGCGGTGAGCACAGCTCACCTACACCCCCCCTCCTCGCTGTGTTTTTCTCAGCGGGAGAGGGCGGCTTGATTCTTTAAAGTGACAGATTCACATTTTTGTATCTTGCTGACTGAATGTTACTGCTGGAACTCTTGATGTTTTTATTCTTTTGATTGTACTGAATCTTAGGGGTTACTGGATATGATGTTAAGTGCTTGTTAATTGTAATAGTATATTGGAGTAAGAATGTTAAGTTTACTAGGTAAAACCGATAGATCAACATTTTTTTTCCCTTTTGGGTTTGACTGACCTAAAGGTTCCTTTTTTTTTCTTTCCACATGCCATGGCTTTATCACTTTATATATATATATATATATTTTTTTTTTTTTACAGCACTATGTAGTGTAACAATTCTTTTTATTTTTTTTCCTTTGAGTTTCTTTTTTTTTTTCTGTATTTGGAATCGATTCCAGGGTTCAAAATTTTTCCTTTATCAATTTTTAACATTAATGTAGTTGAGGATTATATAGTTATTATAGGTATATTGTAGGATATTTTTTTCTTTTTAGGATTGTCTTTTTAAGGGTAAGAATCATGTGGAAGCAAAACACAACACCACAACACAGACAGGTAACATGGTTATGATTTTGGCAAGGTTCCTATGACAAAGAGTTTTGGATCCTGTTTCATGCCAGCTTAGGCACTGGCTTTCTGTGGCATTGGCCTGTGACCGGTCACTGCAATTATACCATCACACTTATGCAAGTTATATGCTCAGATATTACACTTCATACCTGCTTATGCTGATTGCACACCATGGCACTCACAAAACACACATGCACACACACAAAAAAAAAAAGGGCAAATGTGCCTGGATTTTTGGATATGGTTATGCTTTTGATCACGCTTAATGAATTTAGGTTCCTGCTTCACAAGCTTCTAGCAATGCTTTTTTAATGAGTAGGCAATTGAACAAGTAGAGTTGACAGCTCAACCCTCTGTTATTAGAGTGCAGAAGAACCTACCCATTGGATGAGATAAGGAGCAGCTATCTTTGTTAGTAGTGTTTTAGAAGTGCTGTGTTTTTCAGGTCTTTTGCAAAGGGCCCTGCAAACTGGATGAGAAACACGACCTCCATTTTAAAGAAGAAACAGAAAGGGGAGATGTGGGAATGCAGAATGCAGAAGAGTTGTGGGGTGCAGGTGCAGGACTGCTGTGGGAACGGAGTGAAGAGAAGAGACAACAGGCAGATCCTTGTAATAACAGACCTTGTTTCTCACATGCAGCTGGACACCTTATCTCAGAAGGGGTAGATAACACACCTTCGTAAATGAGAATAACAAGGCATATACTTATGCAGATGTGGTGGGTCATCCCTGACTGATTATGCTAATGTGTAGGCATGTGCTCTACTGGCTGAGTGTATAAATTCGGGCTGTCATGATCAATAAACGGCTTCAGCATAATTCATATTGGATCTTTCTGAAGACTCAGTGGCTCACCCGAACAGTATTGGTTGATGGGTGTGTTTATCATGGGTGCCCGCCAGCAAGCAGTCATAGCAGGCAACATGGCCTGCAACAGGGAGTTGTGTTTCTGTATTACCTTTTATCTCGTATATTTCTGTATATAACTGTATATACTGTAAATATCTGCTTGTATACTGCGCTAGCTGTAAATATAAGCTTCATTCATATTTCCAGAGCCGACTGAGTCTAGTCTGGGTGATTTCTAAACTGTGGGGGGCAGGGAACACCCAAACCGTCACACCAATTTGGTGAGAATATGAACAAGTGGGATGGTCAGCCTACTTTAGTTCTTTTGAAGAGTCAGGGAACTGCAGAGTGGCAGAAACAGAGGCAGCAATGCCAGAAAAGTATCTACCACTTCTTCAGCTCCTCAGAGTAACTGCAATTCTTCCAACAACTGCAATTTCTCTCACAACACCACCAATCACTGTGCGCACCTCACATGCCATGCTTAGCATTAGGGGTGCCCTGCCTCCAGCCAGGAGGAGGAAAGGGATAGTGGAGAAAACCAAAATTATTGACAGTTCAAAAGTCTGGAAATACAGGGCCTTAGTTGACACAGGTGCTCAGTGTACTTTACTGCCATCAAATTGCAAAGAGACAGAGTCTATCACTGTTTCTGGAATCACTGGTGGATCTCAAGAGTTAACCAAGTTGCAGGCTGAAATCAGTTTAACTGGTAAAGAGTGAAAGAAACATACTATTGTAACTGGTTCTGATGCGCCTTGCATTCTGGGAATTGACTTTCTGAGACAAGGTTGTTTCAAAGATCCTAAAGGTCACAAATGGGCTTTTGGAATAGCATCTGTAGAGATTGAGGATGGTAAATTGAAATTGTCTATTAGACCTGAACTTTCTGATGAATCTGCAGTTGTGGGACATCATGACATAGAGGAGCTGGAAGTGCCAATTGCTACTCAAACTGTGCACCACAGGCAGTACAGAACTAACCGTGACTCTTTGTTGCCCATTCATCAGCTGATTTGTCAACTGGAGAGTCAGACTCTCATCCAGAAAGCTCATTCAACTTTCAACAGTCCCATCTGGCCTATGCGCAAGCACAATGGAGACTGGCAACTGACAGTAGATTTTCGTGCCCTCAACGAGGTGACTCCACTCATGAGCGCAGCTGTGCCAGACATGCTGGAACTCCAGTACGAGCTGGAATAGAAGGAGGCTAAATGGTATGCAACCATAGACATTGCTAATGCTTTCTTCTCTATTCCCATAGCAAAGGAGTGCAGGCCTCAGTTTGCATTCACCTAGAGAGGAATCCAGTGCCAGTTCAATCCTTTGCCTCAGGGGTGGAAACATAGCTCAACGATCTGTCACTCAGTCATCCACAATGCATTGGAGAAAGGTAAAGCTCCAGAGCACATAATTCCTTGACATCATTGTGTTGGGCCAAACTGCTGAGGAAGTCTTGAGAAAGGTAACAAAATCATTGACATTCTGTTGCAAGCAGGTTTTGCCATTAAGAGAGACAAGGTCAAAGGACCTGCCAAAGAAATTAAGTTTCTGGGAGTGCGGTGGCAGGATGGTCGTCATCACATTCCACAGGATGTGATAAACAAAGTCTCCACCGTGGCAGTTCCCACAAATAAGAAGGACACATTTATCTTTCTTGGGTGCAGTAGGATTTTGGAGACTACACGTTCATGGATTCAGTCAAATTGTCAAACATCTGCATGATGTGACTCATAAGAGAAACATTTTCAAGTAGAGACCTGAACAACAAGCTGCCTTTGATCAGATCAAACGAGAAGTAGTCCATGCAGTGGGCTAGGGACCTGTGTGAACTGGTCCGGACATTAAAACCATTCTGTACACATCTGCCAGTGAAAATGGTCCAACTTGGAGCCTTTGGCAGAGAGCTCCAAATGAGACACGTGGTCGTCCACTTGGTTTCTGGGGACATAGCTACACAGGTTCAGAGAAAAATTACACTGCAACAGAGAAAGAGATACTAGCAGCCTATGAAGGAGTGAAAGAAGCTTCTGAAGTGATTGGAACTCAGTCACAATTGCTTTTAGCTCCTAGACTGCCAGTTCTAAACTGGATGTTCAAAGGCAAAGGTTCATCACCACATCATGCCACAGATGCAACTTGGTCTAAGTGGATGGCTTTGATAACCCAACGAGCACGAATGGGTAATCTCCATCAGTGGGGTCTGCTGGAGGTGATCACCAACTGGCCGAAAGGCATAGACTGTTCCAAACCTCCAGAGGAGAAAATAACCTGTGCTGAGGAAGCTCCTCCCTATGGTGATCTCTCTGATCAGGAAAGAACTATCCTTTTTTCACAGATGGTTCCTTTTGTCTTGTAGGGAACATGTGAAGATGGAACTCAGCAGTCTGGAGTCCTACCAGGAGAGTTAGTGAAGCAAGAGATGGAGAAGGTGAATCCAGTCAGTTTGCTGAGGTAAAAGATGTCCAACTTGCTCTTGATGTGGCTGAATGTGAAAACTGGCCTATCCTTTACCTCTACACTGACTCATGGATGGTAGCCAATGCTCTATGGGGTTGGCTAAAGGACTGGAAATAGAATGGCTGGCAGAGGGAAGGAAAGCCTATTTGGTGTGCTGATCTATGGCAGGACATTGATGCACGGCTGAAGAGAATTCCAGTGAAGGTGAGGCACGTAGACGCACACATGCCTAAGAGCATAGCTACTGAGGAACACCAACACAACCAGCAGGCCGATCAAGCTGCTAAAATTTCTCAAGTTGATACGAACTCTGATCTTGACCTTGATTTGAAACACCGAGGTGAACTGTTCTTAGCTTGGTGGGCCCATGATTGTTCTGGGCATCAAGGCAGAGATGCAACTAAGTGATGTACATGGACGCTATCACCCAAGTCATTCATGACTGTGACATTTGTGCTGCTATTAAGCAGGCTAAGCAAATCAAGCCCTTATGGTATGGTGAGAGATGGTCAAAGTACAAGTATGGTGAAGCCTGGCAGATTGACTACATCGCTTGACCTCAATCTCGTTCTGGCAAGCAGTATGTGCTAACGATGGTGGAGGCCAGCACCGGATGGCTGGAAACCTATCCAGTTCCACATGCTACTGTATGTAACACCATTCTTGGTTTGGAAAGGCAAATCGTGTGGAGACATGGAACTCCAGAGATAATCGAGTCAGACAATGGAACTCATTTCAAGAACACTCTTGTGAAAAACTGGGCTAAAGAGCACGGTATTGAGTGGATCTACCACATACCCTATTATGCACCAGCTTCAGGGAAGATTGAGCATTACAATGGTTTGCTGAAAATCACCCTAAAAGCCATGGGGAGTAGAACTCTAAAAAACTGGGACAAGCATTTAACATAAGCAACCTGGTTGGTAAATAGTAAGGGTTCTGTACACAGAACAGGATTGCACAATGAGATTTGGTCCAAACAGTAGATGTTGATAAACTTCCTGTTGTACGTGAAAAGAATCTGTTAGAGAAAACTGCTTGGGTATTTTCTCCTTCAGGCAAAGGGAAACCTGTCTGAAGTGTGGTGTCTGCTGAAGGTCCTGGTCACACATACTGGGTAATGCAGGAAAATGGTGAACACCTGTGTATTCCACAGAGAAATCTAACTTTAGCTGAGAGAGTCTAAATTCAGAGTGTCTAATACAAACTGTTAGTTTTCTGTTCTGAGTACTATCAGCGTCCAAAGAAAGAATCTACCTGTGAATCTACAGTACATGAGCACTAACCCTACGTCACCTGGGAGTCCCTGTTCTTGTCTCATCTGTGAGGAGACAAACTGTTTGCTGTTTTCTGAGCTTTTATATCACCTACATCTGAGAAAGCTGGAATGAAGTGTAAACTGAACTTGTAATATTGTTTTACATTAGACAGATAGTTCTCAGGAATACTCTGAGTGAAACAGACAGAGGTGGATTGTGCTAGTTTGAGCCTAGCTGGGATATTTTGATGAGAAGAATTAGATTATATGCTGCAAAAAGGAAACAATGGTGGTCTACTTCACTCATAGGCTTGCTGAGATGTATAGGAACAAGAACATATACATAGATAAAGGAGTCGCTGTCTGTGTCTTGAGGCTGTATGAACTTCTCTCTCTAACCTGTGTGACTAATTCTTCTGCTTCCTAACCCCCCCTGGCCAACCCTCCAAACTACCTTAAGCATAAGGCAAGATCTGGGGTAAGGTAAAGGGGTGGGGAGACGGTGGAAGGTTGGTTGAGAGCTCCTCCTGGGGACTCTGGTTTCTGGGAGGGGTGTTGTGTTTCTGTATTACTTTCAATTTTGTGTATTTCTGTATATATTGTGAATCACAGAATCATGGAATCAACCAGGTTGGAAGAGACCTCCAAGATCATCCAGTCCAACCTATCACCCAGTGTCGTGGAGGGCCCATAGGCTTATACATGTTCTGACTTGCCTGGACATGTTTACCTAACTGCCATACCAGAGGTAAACATAGAAACAGACATAAAGGGGCACAAAGGACCTGGCGCCATAAAGTCTGTCCTGCCCAGGGCCTAGGTTGTGTAATGCGGTTGTGTAAGCCCATGCACCTAGCTTATGGCCTACCGGGTGCAAGGCCCGTGCTCTCTCTGCTGTACCCTGCTGTGCTGCTCTTGAACGCTCGCTGCTTTATTGCTTGCATGGTAAACTCCACTGCCGCGAGTTACCAGGGGCAGACCCTGGATGTCTGCACGCAATCGGCCTGTATAGCCAATGTGACATCATGCTGAGACTGCACCACATCTGCCTTCTGCACCTGAAGGTCCTGCCTAGAATTCCTGGACATATACACAGATCATCCAGAAGAACAATGTCAGAGATTGTCTGCGTCCTGTCACCAGAAATCGGGAAGATTCAAGCCTCAACATCCAACACGACAGACTCCCCTGAAAGCATCTGGGCACTGTCTGGACTGTGGCTAGCCCCCACGAGGGCAGTAATAATAATCTGTGATTAAATGCTTAAATGCCTCTTTGTGATTCTCTATTGCCTTCTGCCATAGAGCAGAAAGAGCTTTAGCCCATTGAGTGGGCAGACGGCATACTGACTGTGCTGGTTTGAAGCAAGCTAGAATGTTTTGGTAAAAGAACTAGAGAACGGGCAGTGAAATGAAAACAATTCTGTCTCCTTCTCTCACAGTCACGCTGAGAACTCTGGGAAGAAGAAGAAGTAAAACATTCTCCATTTTGTCTTTCATTCTGCCTTTGCCTTTAGACCTAGTCACATCTCATTAACCCTGCTGCCACTAACCTTGCTCCCTAACCTCTTGGCTGCACCTCTCTTCTTTCTGAGAACTGGGGTAAGGTTGAGAGGGCAAGGGGAGGTGTTGGGGTGGTTTGAGAGCCCCTCCTGGGGACTCAGGTTTCTGGGAGGGGAGTTGTGCTTTTGTATTGTTTATTCTTTGTATATTTCTGTATATAACTGTATATATTGTAAATAGCTGCTTGTATATTTGCTGCTGTAAAATAAATAGCTTCATTTATATTCCCAGAGGCCATCTGAGTTAGCTGGGGCAATTCCAAAAGTGGGGGGGGGGGGGCGGATAAGAGCCCAAACCATCACACTGACCCCAGGCAGCATACTGACCGCAGGATTCTCTCTCTCTGTTTATTGTTCGAATGTTTGCTGGATAATAATAGTTCTGTTTGGTGTTATTCCTAGAATGTCTACCATAACCATGTTAACAAACAAATATTAATATTAAAATTCAGTGGTTGGGGGTGGCCAGAGTTCAGAATACTAAAATTAATAAATTATATATTTTTATAAAATATAATCTTGCACCAATTAATTTCCCCTCCACAAGAACCAGCCCTATCCAGTCATCTAGACCATGGCACTAAGTGCCTCATCCAGTCTTTTCTTGAAGACCTCCAGGGATGGTGACTCCACCACCTCCCTGGGCAGCCCATTCCAATGGGAAATCACTCTCTCTGTGAAGAACTTCCTCCTAACATCCAGCCTACACTTGCCCTGGCACAACTTGAGACTGTGTCCCCTTGTTCTATTGCTGGTTGCCTGGGAGAAGAGACCAACCCCCACCTGGCTACAATGTCCCTTCAGGTAGTTCTAGACAGCAATGAGGTCACCCCCGAGCCTCCTCTTCTCCAGGTTAAACAACCCAGCTCCCTCAGCCTCTCCTCATAGGGTTTGTGTTCCAGGCCCCTCACCAGCTTTGTCGCCCTTCTCTGGACATGTTCCAGCACCTCAACATCTCTCTTGAATTGAGTAGCAAAGAACTGGACACAGTACGCAAGGTGTGGCCTGACCAGTGTTGAGTATAGGGGAAAAATAACCTCCCTTGTCCTACTGGCCATTGGCTCTCTTGGCCACTGTCATGGAGAGTAGCAAAAGATCTCTCAGCTTTTGCTATATTGTGTAGTTTCTAGTGCCTCACATTCAAGCCAGAAGCATCGAAAAACCAAAACAATCTTTCAGTCCCATGGGAAGATTTCTCCCTAGGGCAAGTGAAAGGTAAACACTGGCCATGTTTCCCTTTCATTTGGCCTTGCTTTCCAGACAACAGGGTATTGTTTTGGTTAAGTAGAAACGACTATCTTAGGCCTGCCCAGCACCTGCAGGTGGGCTGGCCTGAGGAGTGGTCTTTATATTGTTTAAGTAATGTTATCCAATTGTGTAAGTTGATTACTGTTTTTTACCAATGTATGTGAACAACGTAAAAGTGGTCTGAATTGTGGGCTAGTCCTATTTTGGAACATTATAAAAATGGTGGACAGGCCAGGATCGAGGCTCTCCCTTGCGCTCTTGCCCTTGCCTCGTCTTGTCCTTCTGGGTTTTTCCAGCCTTTCTGGTTTTTTCCCGGACTTCTAACAACAACAAACTGCTTGCCGATCGCCGATCTAGCCTCGCCTCGGGCGGACCCCGAGTCGCAGAGGCTAAAGCCTGCATGCCTGGACCCTCATCGGGAGAAAAGGGACTCCCTACCAAGCTACAGACTGTGAGTAGCTGACGAACTGTTAACTCAAACCTCAGAGACTCGAAAGAACTCTCTTTAAACATCATAGACTCTTTAATTTGCCATTTTCGGAAATGTTACTTTGATCTCAATCAAAAGAATTCACAGTGGTGGTGTAGTTTCGGGAAGAGGGAATTCGCATTCTTTGCAATAAATCACTGATAAAATAGTCAACGCCTCGCGTATTTCCCCCATAAATTCTGCCGCGAAACTGCGTTCCACGTCAGAATTGGTGTCAGAAGTGGGATTGAGAAACTGAAGTAACAGCCGAGTTTAAAAATGGCTCAGTTTGGAAGGAGTTCTCCCGCAGCAGGAGATGCCAGAATGCCAGATATCGCAGACGCCCTGTATGCTAGATTTGCTTTGGCGTTTGAATCGGCAAATATAAGGAAAGCTGTGACAGCAACGGAGAATGAGCCTTTAGAGCAGATAAATGTTAGGTCGGCTAATATAATCGTGTCTCTCTACGAAACTTTTGGAGATGTCGAGGGAGTTGACATAGAAAGCTTTTTTGATCTGGGTGTTGGCGTTTTCAGGTCTCAAGTTGATATAGAGGCTTGTAAACATGAGATTGATGTTTGGAAGTCAGAGGTCAAAAAGCTGAACGCGGAGAATGCCCAGAAAGAATTGCATTTGGAGAAGGCGCGGCAGGAAATCAGGACGCTGCAGAGAGAGAGAGAGAGGCGATGTTGAAAGACGCTGTCAAGCAAAACTTGGGTTCTCGCGCAGAGCCCGTTGTGACTGAAGAAAGGATGAGAAATATGGAGGAAAAGTTAGACAGGTTACTAAGACGAAAGTCGCGATCCGGGAGCAGTTCAAGTACTCCGCGAACGCAGTCAACCGTTAGTTCCCGCGCGGACACACCGCAGCCGCGGTCGCGTATCGGGTCTCGGACAGAAACTACCCCCTCTCAGACCCAAGAGTCGCAACTCTTGCGCTCTCCGCCCAAGGTCTCTCGTGCCGGTACGCCTTCCCACGAGCCCGACTTCTTTAAAATGTCGCCGGCAAGGCATCTTCCTTTGCCACTGAATCCCCAACCAGCGGCAGAGTTGCCCCTGTTGCCGCAAGTCAAGGCAGAGACGACTTTACAGTACGGGTTGGCGACGTGCCCTCGGGAGGTGCCCAGACAGCCTACCTTGCTGCCGGTCCAGCCAGCCGCCGCTTTGCCTCAGCCGCAGCAGCCGACTCAAGTCCCGGTGATTCCGCCGGCGAAGCCTCTGACGCCTCCGCAGATGCCGGCACCCCAGCCACCGGCAGTGCCGTTACTAACAGTAACGGAGCCGATAGCCCAGACGCAGCCACAAGTCCCGCAGCAACCGATCGCAATGCCGCAGGCAGCGGCTACAGTGCCGTTTTCCCCGGCACAACCGTCTCCTCAATCTCAGTCCGTTCCAGCGTTCCAGCAGGTCCCGATACCGTCTCAAGTTCAACCATCGGCAGCGCCGCCGCAGCCGCCATCTTCCCAGCCATCTTCACAACAACCACCATCTTCTCAACCGCCACGCCCCGAGCAGCCAGCGCTGAGCAGCACGCTTGCGCGCCACCACGCCGCGTCGCAGACTGCAGCTACGTCTATTGACAGCGACACGGAAGTGGAAGAGGTGCACGGCAAAATGAAGACCTACTCCGTGAATCCTCTCTTTGCGTCTGAAACTATGCAAGGACCGAAAGGAGGCAAAACAACAACCACGAAAATCAAACCATACACAGCAACACAGATAGATGATTTTAGGGAAACTTATTCCCGCATGCCTAATGAATCTATAATTGAGTATGTGTATCGCGTGGTGCAGAGGGGGGCGGAAAGGATTATCTTGTCTCATGAAGAGGTGGGGAGAACTAACTGGGGACCTGAGGTATTTCTTGGGGATGGTCCTGAGGGAGACCTTGCATTGAGTGCTAGGATCTTTCACTGGGCTAGTGCTTATGAGGCTTTGGACAGGGGTGATCCTACAGAGTTTTGGATCAGATCCCCTGTCGAGTTAAATGAAGCATTTACTGTGGTTGCTTGTATCCAAGCTGTGAATCATAAGGGGTTATATGCACATGCAATGGACGCCCCAGTAGAGCCACAGAGGCTTGGACCCCTGATAAGGGGTATGCCTGGCTTCATAAAGGCTGAAGGTATTAGGATAAGGAGACAAATCGAGGATGCAATACAACAGAATGAAGGGCAAAGTTCACAAAGTGTAGTACATCATCCTACGTGGAGGGAAGTGCTTACGGAACTAGCCACTCTAGGGAGACAAATGGGTTATCATGATCCTTTATCTGTGCCAGAATCTGTCTTTCAGAAGGAAAAGCAGTCCGGAGGCAGGAGCAGCTCTGCATCACGAGGAAAACACCGAGCAGTGCGACATGCCTGGACATTTAGTAACCCTAATGAGAGTCCAAGATCGAGCCCACGATCAAGTCCCAGGGGGAGCCCTGAGCTTAATCGACGCTCTGAATCTGGAGTAATCTGGGTACCGAACTCTCAAGGTAGGGGTGTAATCCCACTACAGGAGCAGAAGTATGCAGTGAAACCTCGTGATGTGTTTCAGAAGAAACAGGTAGAGCGTGATCCTGAGAAGACTGAGCTCAGTACTGTAATTAAGTCCATATCTGATATTAAAAGGATATTAGAACATCTGAAAGGGAATGGTGACGGAAAGGTGAAGCAGAACCGTAAGAAAGGCTCTGCAAATACATCTCCTACCAAGTCAGGTTCTCCTGATCGGGAAGGAGATAAGAACAAATCAAAAAACTAGGTGTGGCGATGAATGATTCGGGCCACACTCATCGCTCTGTTTCTGAATGTCGATGGTCTGAAAACCCTGAACCCTATGTCATGATTCCTACTGGACCAACTAGAGCTGCTGTCAAATACCTAATAGATACAGGTGCACAAATTACAGTGCTAAATGCACAACTAGCAAAGCATCTGAAAATCTTGCCATCCCAGAGAAAGGTGAACATAACAGGTGTTACAGGACAACCTGAAACATGCTATTTAGCCAAAGCACAGCTGTGGCTACCTGGGGAGAAAAGAAGTACCCTGGTAGAGTTAGCATTGGGCTCGTGTAAACATAATATCCTTGGATTTGATGTTCTAGCAGGTAGAAGATGGCATCTTCCTGACGGAACATTATGGAGCTTTGGTGCTTATGAAGTGAGGAATAAGAGGCAAAGGTTAGTCCATGCTTGCGTTCGTTTATTGCAAACAGCTCCTCCATTGCCAAAGTCACACATTACCTGTGTTGCACAGTATCCATTGCCAGCTGCAGCTAAGCGAGGTATCACTGAAGTGATAGCTGATCTTGAGAAGAGACGGATTATCACTAGAACTCATTCTCCTTACAATTCACCTGTTTGGCCAGTCCGAAAATCGAATGGCCGATGGAGATTGACGGTAGATTTCCGGAAGCTAAATAGTAACACTCCTCCTCTTACTGCAGCAGTTCCTAGTCTTTCATCCACAGTGACAGCAATTCAAGCGGCTTCTCACACCTGGATGGCGACTCTAGACGTGAAGGACATGTTCTTCATGGTGCCATTGAGAGAAGAGGACAAACCGCAGTTTGCTTTTACTTGGCAAGGTATTCAGTACACATTCAACCGTCTTCCACAAGGGTACAAACACAGCGCAACCATTGCACACAATGCACTTGCAGCTTTGCTTGACCACTGTTCAGCTTCCTAAGGATGTTAAGATGTACCATTACATTGATGATATCTTGGTGGGAGGGAATGATAAGGAGCAAGTTGGTGCAGTGGCTGAGAATATCCGAGAGCTGTTGACTAGCCAGGGTTTGACCATTCCAAAGGAAAAGTGTCAAGGTCCAAGTCAAGAGGTAAAATTCCTGGGATCATGGTGGATAGCAGGTGCAGTGTCTGTGCCAGACGACACTCTTCAGAGCATTGAAAAGGGCCAAATACCCCAAAATAGAAAAGAGTTACAACAGTTGTTGGGTACTCTGGGTTACTGGAGGAAACATATTCCAGGTTTCTCTGTAATTGCCCGTCCTCTGTATGATTTGCTTAAGAAGAACAAGCATTGGGATTGGACTCCAGAACATTCTGATAGCCTGAGGTTTCTCAAGGATGAACTAAAGGCATATCAGAAGTTGGGGCCCTTACACCCAAAAGATGCCCTGAGGGCTGAATGGGTTTTTTCCGCGAATGCCTCATACTGTGGAATTTTTCAGAGAGGACCCAATGGTCCTAGTAGAGCTCTCTTGTTTTCCTCAACAGCATTCAACGAGGCCGAAATTCGGTACTCGGATTGGGAAAAGGGACTTCTTTCCCTAACTCGAGCTGTTAAGGAAGCAGAAAAGCTTCGTACTACACAAGATGTTGTAGTGCAAGGCCCATTTCCTCTGCTAAAAGCGATCCTTAAAGGATCTCCTCCACCAGAAGGAATTGCCCAAAAGGCTACTGTTAGAAAGTGGTATGCCTATTTAGAGGGAATTTCACAGCTGATGCCGCTGAAGGAGGGACCTACAAAGGTATCCAAACTTCAGCAACCCATAAATCCTGATAAAGCTCTGCTTAGTCAGTCATATAAGCCTTCTCCTATTCAGGTAGCCCCTGAGATGACCGCAGACTCCGACAAATCGGGAGTGTGGTTCACAGATGCATCCTCTCGGAGGGTAGGGGCGAAGTGGCACTACAAAGCCGCTGCCTTGGAGATTGCTACAGGCCAGACCATCACTGAAGAAGGTGATGGCAGTGCACAGGTAGGGGAGTTGCGTGCTCTTATGATAGCAGCCGAGAAAGGAGCAACAACTATTTACACTGATTCTTATTCCACGTTCAAAGGCGCCACTGAGTGGATTTGCCAGTGGGAAGCGAATCAGTGGAAGGTATCAGGTGCGGAAATCTGGAGAGTCGAAGACTGGAAAAGGCTATTAGAGATTGGCCGATCCAGACCCCTCAAGGTTGGTTGGGTAGAAGGGCATTCCAAAAAGCAAACACCAGCTGCCACCTGGAATAATCAAGCTGATTTCCTGGCAAAGATCAACATAGTGGATGAGGAGAAAGGAGAATGGTGGAGATTAGCTGAGTGGCTTCATATTAAAAGAGGTCATTCAGGAAAAGCAGACCTTTACTTCGAGTGTAGGTCTAGAGGATGGCCAGTTTCTATGAGTACCTGTAAGGAACTCATTTCATCTTGTCCACAGTGCAGAATCAGGCTTAAAGCAAATCATCCCAATCTAGCTCCCGCACAGCATATCAGAGAGGACAAAAGGTTATGGAGCACATGGCAAGTTGACTATGTGGGTCCTTTAAAGCCCTCACACGGGAAGAAATACATACTGGTGGAGGTGGAGGTGGTTTCAGGATTAGTCATGGCTACAGCAACTAGTGCTGCCACAGGAGCTCAAACTATTGAGATTTTGAAGCAGTGGTTTAGTGTCTTACCAATGCCAGAGTACATCCAAAGTGATAATGGATCTCACTTTACAGCATCTTCTGTACAAGACTGGGCTAAGGGTGAAGGGATTACGTGGGTGTTCCATACTCCCTATTATCCTCAAGCTAATGGTATTGTAGAGAGAACAAATGCTCTGGTTAAGAAACATGCCATGGTATCCAAAGGTAACTGGGATAAACGCTTGCCATACGCAGTTTTCGTTGTGAACAACAGATGGGGTAATTATGGTAGTCCTAAAATAAGAGCATTTTGTCCTGACAATCCAGTGGAGAATGTTAGTCATCCACCAGATAAATCTCAGCACTCTCAACAGTCATTACACAAATTACAGGTGGGACAACCAGTAATGGTAAACTTGCCTTCAATTGGAGTTGTGCCTATGACCCTGACAAAACCAAATGGGTTGTATGCTTGGGAAGCTACTGATGTAAATGGGAAGACTCATCGTATCAGTGCACGATGGATTCTCCCAGACTTCTGAATTGCTTTTGCATATACCAGGTTTTCTGCTTTGTAAATATTCAATAAAGTTTTGTTTATTCAGGGGGGTGGGCATAAGTATTAAGTTAGTTTAAATTAGAGTTATGCTTATGTATTAGTTATGTTAAGAGTTAAGTATAAGTTGTATTTCATTTTTGCTTTTTCGATTCTTGGCTTAATGTGAGCCAGGGGGTGGAGTATGTCATGGAGAGTAGCAAAAGATCTCTCAGCTTTTGCTATATTGTGTAGTTTCTAGTGCCTCACATTCAAGCCAGAAGCATCGAAAAACCAAAACAATCTTTCAGTCCCATGGGAAGATTTCTCCCTAGGGTAAGTGAAAGGTAAACACTGGCCATGTTTCCCTTTCATTTGGCCTTGCTTTCCAGACAACAGGGTATTGTTTTGGTTAAGTAGAAACGACTATCTTAGGCCTGCCCAGCACCTGCAGGTGGGCTGGCCTGAGGAGTGGTCTTTATATTGTTTAAGTAATGTTATCCAATTGTGTAAGTTGATTACTGTTTTTTACCAATGTATGTGAACAACGTAAAAGTGGTCTGAATTGTGGGCTAGTCCTATTTTGGAACATTATAAAAATGGTGGACAGGCCAGGATCGAGGCTCTCCCTTGCGCTCTTGCCCTTGCCTCGTCTTGTCCTTCTGGGTTTTTCCAGCCTTTCTGTTTTTTTCCCGGACTTCTAACAACAACAAACTGCTTGCCGATCGCCGATCTAGCCTCGCCTCGGGCGGACCCCGAGTCGCAGAGGCTAAAGCCTGCATGCCTGGACCCTCATCTGGAGAAAAGGGACTCCCTACCAAGCTACAGACTGTGAGTAGCTGACGAACTGTTAACTCAAACCTCAGAGACTCGAAAGAACTCTCTTTAAACATCATAGACTCTTTAATTTGCCATTTTCGGAAATGTTACTTTGATCTCAATCAAAAGAATTCACAGTGGTGGTGTAGTTTCGGGAAGAGGGAATTCACATTCTTTGCAATAAATCACTGATAAAATAGTCAACGCCTCGCGTATTTCCCCCATAAATTCTGCCGCGAAACTGCGTTCCACGTCAGCCACCTGGGCACACTGCTGGCTCAGCTTCAGCCAACTGTGTACCAGTACTCTCAGATCTCTTTCTTCCTGGCTGTTCTCCAGCCACTCTGTCCCCAGCCTGTAGCACTGCTTGGGGTTGTTGTAGCCAAAGTGCAGAACCCTGCACTTGGCCTTGTTCAACCTCATCCCACTGTCCTATGCCCACCCATCCAGCCTGTTGTCTTGGGTTCAAATGCAGGTTCCCAGAGACTCTAATAAATTTAATAGACCCAATGACAATTTATAGAATTTATAGAGTGCCCTCCCCTCTTCCCCCTCCTTTTCCCAAAAGACAGGGAGAGAGAGAAAGGTAGGGACACCCAAATAAATCAGTCTCACTCGATTTGGAAGTTAAAAAGGAAAAGTTTAACAATAACTTAGAAAAGGTATTGGAGGTAGGGGAGTTTACAAAAGATAAAGAAGGGAAAACAGCAAAATACAACAAGGGATGGATACAACCTGAGTAATGTGATGGCGTCTCTGCCTCGTGGCTGCCACGTGGTGTGCTGGTATGCAGTATGAGAGTGTGTGTTAAGAGGTAGCGAAAGAAAAGAGGAACGAGACAGAAAACTCCTCTGTCTTTTATACCACAGGAAGTGGGGGGAGTGGGCTAACCATCACCTGGAGTGTGGCCCACCCCTGGGGAGGGGCCAAGACGACTAGGGTCAGGTTCAGGGTCACTCCCCCAGAAGTGTTAACCCTATACACCTGTCTAGGTCCCTCTGCAGGGCTCTCCTACCTTCCAACAGATCAACACCTGCTCTAGCTTGGTGTCATCTGCAAACTTACTGATGCTGGACTCAATCCCCTCGTCCAGATCATCAAAAAAGATGTTGGACAGGACTGGGCCCAGCACTGATCCCTGGGGAACACCACTAGTGACTGGCTGCCAACTGGATGTGGCACCATTCACCACCACTCTCTGGGCTCTGACATCCAGCCAGTTCTTGACCCAGCACAGAGTGAATCTGTCTAAGCCATGAGCTGCCAGCTTGGCTAGGAGCTTGTTGTGGCAGACAGTGTCAAAGGCTTTGCTGAAGTCCAGGTAGACTACATCCACAGCCTTCCCCACATTCACCAGGTGGGTAACCTGATCATAAAAGGAGATCAGGTTGGTGAGACAGGACCTGCCCTTCCTAAACCCAGGCAGGTCCTGTCTCACCAACCTGATGCTTCTGCCTTCTCCAAAACCACCTCACCCTCAACCTCTAGTTCCCTGTATCTGTTGTGTAAGGGCAGCTGAGGAGGTGAGGATGGCTAGAAGGGTTTTCCCTTGCCCCTTCTGGCAGGCACCTGCATCCTTTCTCCCTTCTTTCTTGGTTCATCTCCCTCTGGTAAGTGGGACTGCAGAGCATGGTGCTATAGGTCCAACTCTCTTTTACATTCCCTTTCAGCCTTAAGCCTTTTCCACTTCACTCTTCAGTTCAGCCACTAGGTTAAACAGACTATTAATTTGCTCACATCTAATTCAGCCATTGCCTCTGCCACCCTCGACTTCGATTGCCAGGCTCCAACACTCCTCACAGCCAGTTGCCTGTACACCTGCATTCCCACGGGTGACCTGCATTCCTACGGGTGGGCTCTGTTTGGGTGCCCACAGTTTTACAAGTATTTTAAAGCTTTGACCTAGTTTGCGCCATGTCTCCCTTTCTTCGAGGTGCGATGGTAGTTGGTTTGGGTGTGGAGGGTTTGTGGGGTTTTGGGTTTTTTTTGTGGATTTTATTTTGTGCGGGTTTTTTTCCTCCCCGGCGTGCTGCAGCTGGGCTCAGCAGAGCAGGCTGCTCTCTTCCCGAATCAGGCTGTGGCGTCGCCGCTGCTGCTCCTTGTTTAAATCACCCGCTCGCCAGGCACCGCCCCCTGTGCCTCACCCTAGAGCGTGCACTTAGGCCACGTAGCTTCCCGCGCCTGCTGCTTCCCAGCCCCCCTTCAGGGTTTCTCCGATTGAGAGAGTCCCAAAGTGAAGAAAAAAAAAAACTTTGAAAAGGCTTCGAAAAAAGCACGCTTTAGCAGAGCTAGCCTCGGTACTGGTCCCTTCCCGAATCAGGCTCTGCTTGTATATTGTGCTAATCTGTAATTGTGCTAAACTGTAAATATAAAGCTTCATTCAATTTCCAGATCGACTGAGCTTAGTCTGGGTGATTGTCTTAAGTGTGGTGGGGGTGGGTAACACCCAAACCATCGCAGGAATAGAAAAGATGCCATAGTGGCTGTAGGACAGAAATTAATATTCATAATTCATAACCAACTATTAATTTCCAATATACTGAGGGAGCTGGGGATGTTTAGTTTAAGAGGAGGCTGAGGGGAATCTTCATCACTGTCTACAACTACATGAAGGGACATTGTGGAGAGGCTGGTGCTGGTCCCTTCTCACAGGTAATTGGAGACAGAACAAGAGGGAATGGCCTCAAGCTGAGGCTGGGTAGGTTTAGATTGGACATTAGGAAAAATTTTCACTGAGATCAGGCACTGGAATGTGCTGCCCAGGGAAGTGGTTGAGTCACCAACCCTAGATGTGTTTAAGGGTCGTTTGGATGTGGTGCTTAGGGATATGGTTTAAGGTGAATCTTGTAGAGTATGGTTATAGGTTGGACTTGGTGATTCTGAGGGTCTTTTCCAACCTGGATGATTCTGTGAAGCAGTGAAGATTGAGGGCAGCCTTGGCTGTTTGGTATAGTAATGTTACATATAGTGATTTTATAGAAATCTCTTAATTTAGTACACTGAAGCACAAGTTATGGACCTGAAAACATGCCAGTGAAAGTGTAAGATCAAAGTGCTTCTAAAAGAAATGTGGTTTGTAAAACAAGAGGCCTCCAGTCTAAATTAAATGTTTTATGGCCTTCACAGCCTGGTGCCATCTGGTGCCTGTTTTCTTACTTAGACACCATAACTGATTAGGATTAAGTTGATAAATCCTCTGAAGGACTAAGATAATATAGCTTTTGAAGGACTAAGATAATATAGCTTTGTGCATAGGGTTAACACTCCAGGGGCAGTAACCCTGAACCTGACCCTAGGGGTCTTGGCCCCTCCCCAGGGGTGGGTCACACTCCAGGTGATGGTCAGCCCACTCCCCCCCCCCACTTCCTGTCCTATAAAGGAGAGGGGCTTCCTGCTCCTCTTTCTCTCTTTTGCCACACACCACACTCTACAGACCTCTGCCTGCATATCAGTACACCATGTGGCAGCCACAAGGTAGACAAAGCCACCATCACACGCTCGGGTTGTATTTATCCCTTTTTGTATTTTGCTATTTTCCCTTCCCTATCCTTTGTAAACTTCCCTATCTCCAATACCTCTCTAAGTTATTGTCAAACTTTTCCTTTTAACTTCCAAATCGAGTGAGATTTATTTTATTTGGGTGTGCTTATCTCTCTCTCTCCCTATATCTAATCTCTATCTTTGGGAAAGGAGAGGGAAGAGGGGAGGGCACTCTATAAAATTGTTATTGGGTCTATCAAATTTATTAGAGTCTCTGGGAACTTGCATTAGAACCCAAGACAACTTATTTGGTGTCTCAACGTGGGGCTAGGTAGAAAGAATTATTTCAGAGATTTGGAAGTTACAAAATGGATATTCTAAGACTGTTAATAATCCAGGCTTTTGGATGGCTGTTTTGGTCTTGGATGCTGAAGTTTGTAAGTTACCATGTCTTCTGGATAGTCATTGATCTGGTCTGGGAATATTCTAAGAATTTGCCTGTCCGGGTCTGTGCTAGTTTGAAGCAAGCTGGAATGTTTTGGTAAAAGAACTAGATAATTGGCTATGAAAGGTAAACATGGTTGTGTCTCTTCTCTCATTGTCTCGCTGAGAAGTCTGGGAAGAAGTAGTAAACAATAGATAACATTCTCCATTTTGTCTCTCACTCTGTTTTGAGCTTCAGAGCAAGCCACATCTCCTTAACCTCACTGCCACTAACCTTCCTTCTTATCCTCTTGGCTGCACCTTTATTTCTTTCTGAGAACTGGGGTAAGGTTGAGAGGGGCAGGGGAAGGTGTTGGGGTGGTTTGAGAGCCCCTCCTGGGGACTCAGGTTTCTGGGAGGGGAGTTGTGCTTCTGTATTACTTTTTCTTTGTATATTTCTGTATATAATTGTATATATTGTAAATATCTGCTTGTATATTGTGCTGCTTGTAAATAAATAGCTTCATTTATATTCCCGGAGGCCTTCTGAGTTAGCTGGGGCAATTCCACAAAGTGTGGGGGGGGCGGGTAAAAGCCCAAACCATCACAGGGTCTATGCATATTTCCTGAATTCTGTTAGTAATCTAACTGTATTTAGAAATGTTTCTGGAACATGGAATCATTCTGAGTATGTGTGTTGGGACACAGAAGCTCCAGATATTTTGGGGGGAAAATAGTACTGGATAACAGTTATTTCACTGTGTTTAAATGTGGTTTTGGGAATTTATAATGCAGCTCTGAGCTGGAACACGTGGAGACCTCGTGTGGACGCCGCCATTAGGATGCTTAGGGGGAGGGGTGGCCAGCTCTGCTCTGGCTGCAGCTGCGGAGGGTGGGCGGCGACAGGTCAGACGGGTCCCATGGGTCAGGCAGCCCCGAGCACAGGCACCGCCCCTAGCGTGGCTCCGCCCCGAACTTTGCCCCTCGTCCTGCCCAGAGCAGCCCCTCGGACCCTGCCCCCACAGCCCAGTCCTGCAATCCATCTTGCTCCCATCACCACGCGGCAAGTTAGACCACACCCGAACCCTGACACAGACCCGGGGCAGGGAACCTCATTGGGAAGCAGCACCCCCCAGCAACAGCAACCAGCTGGAAATGGATCTGATAATGGAGTCGTTTTTATCAGCTCCGTGCCCAGAAAGGAAATCAGGCAGGAATATGCAAGGGAAAACGGACAGTCCCTTTTGGCCTGGCTTTTGAGATGTTGGGATGCAGGAGCAGAAACTGTGGACCTAGATCAGAGGGAGGCAAAACAGTTGGGATCCTTGTCGAGGGATGGGGGTGTAGATAAAGAACTGGGGAGGCTGGATAGCACTCACTCACTTTGGGCCAGGTTTCTCATAGCTGTGAGATACAGATATCCTTCCAAGGATGACATGATTTTCCATCCCCTTAAGTGGACAAATATGGAACAGGGTATCACATACCTGAGGCAAATGGCTGTACAGGAGATAATCTATGGAGATGGCCAGATGCCCTCAGACCCTGATGATGTCTGCATGAAGCCAGCCCTCTTAAAGAAATTGACCCAGTGTGCTCCTTCCACATACACCCCCACACTGGGAGCACTGCTGCTGGGCAGCGACCCCAACAACCTTCCCACGAACAGAGAGTTTGTGAATGACCTGAGACAGTTCGAAGATAGTTTGTCCAGGAGGACCTTAATAGCAGCTGTGGAAACCCTCACCCAGGAGATGAATGAGCTGAAAGCCTCTGTCTCTGAACTGCAGAAGGCAGAGGATGACTGCTCTTCACCTTCTGAATGGGTACAAGTCTCAGCTGTCAGGAACACATGCCACCGTACCCCTCCTCCCCATAGGAGACCAGCCCAAAGCAGACAGGGGACACCCAGGGGTTCACTTTGGAGGACACTGTGTGAAAATAGGGAAAACATGGATAGATGGCATGGCCAGCCCACCTCAGCTCTATGGGCCAGAGTAAGGGAACTGCAGGGGACAGAGGGAATAACTCCTCCAGAAGAGGGGTTGCCCCAGTGTCCCGCAGGCAGCCCTCTCGCCCAAGGGGTGGTGAGGCCAGTAACTCGAGTCCATGTGCCTCATGCAGTCACACTGCTCAGCATTAGAGGCACCCTGTCTCCAGCCAGGTGGAGGCCAAGGATAACAGAGTATATTGGGATTGTGTTCGTGAAACGGCCTGGCACTTCTGAAGCTGAGAAGTACAGAGCTTTAGTAGACACCGGTGCCCAATGCACTCTGATACCCTCCAGCCATAGGGGGACAGAAACTATTACAATTTCAGGAGTCACAGGAGGGTCTCAGGAATTGACTGTGCTGCAGGCTGAGATAAGCCTCACTGGGAATGTGTGGGAGAAGCACACCATAGTAGCTGGCCCTGATGCACCTTGCATCCTGGGGATCGACTTTCTCTGAGAAGGGTATTTTAAAGATCTAAAAGGGAACAAGTGGGCATTTGGCATAGCAGCTGTAGAGACTGATGATAAAGAGCAGCTGTCTGTCATGCCTGGCTTGTCAGATGACCCTTCCATGGTTGGTACCCACAAGGTGGAAGATGTTCAGTTACCCATTGCTTCTCGTGCAGTTCATCATAGGCAATACCACACTGTCATGGAAGGTAGCAAAGCCCTTCAGCAGGCTTCATTTTTGCACAAAGTCATGGCTCACGAAGCCAGCAATCGCAAAACCCAAAACAATATTTTCTATCTGCCTGTATGAGCTACAGGGCCCCTGAGAAGATTCGTCCCTAGGAAGGGTAAAAGGTAAACATTGGCTTTGTTTTCAGCCAAAGGCCTTGATTCTCATGGACCGCTGGACACCTGTTAGGGGACGACCCCTGGGTGGTCTTACAGGTTGTTTATGGTAAGAATTGTCCAATTGTATGAATTGATTATAATTTTGTAGCAATCTGTAAATTTAACGTAAAATCGCCTGAACTGGCTGAGCACACCTATTCAATATACTATAAAAATGGTGTATTCACCTTAGTTGAGCACCTCTCCTCTCCCTCTTCTTCTACAATCCTGCATTCTCTGCACCTCGATACCCTCTTGCTCTCAACCCTGCTGAATGACACCCTGCCGAATGACACCCTGCCTGCACATGCATCGATCAGCAGCATCGCAGCATTAAGAATTATGGGCTGTTTGGCATGAACTAGGCAACGCCCAATCCTCGGAGGCCAGGGCCCAGCCTGGCCTAAACCTGCAGAAGGCTCGGACAACGCCCTGAAATTCATAATACTTCAAAACCCTGTTGAACTCCTCATGAACAGTGAGTAACTGATGAACTTTTACTTAAAAACTGAATAACTTATCAAGACTCAAAGAACTCTCTTAAAACCACAGACTCTCTTTATTTTAGCCATTCTGCATTTTAATCTGCAACCGCGAACCAAGAATCTACGTGGGATAATTATAGATAAGTTTGGGGAAGGGGATTTTCTTGTATGTTAGTAATAAATCATTTAATCTTTTTATAATTCGGCCTCGCATGTCTTTCCCCATAAATTCCCCTAAACTACATTTCGCAACACACACCAACAGAGACTCCCTGCTACCCATACAGCAGCTGATTCGCCGCCTGTGGGAAGCTTCCTCCCGCAGCGGAGCATGAAAGGTAAACATCAGACCCTGTGATGAGAAGTGTCCTTGGAGCCTTGAGGCTCCCAGGGGCCTGAGCCTGTGACTATGAGCAACCCACGCACAGCTGTCAGGGGGTGGAATCTGCCCGCCTCTGAGGTGGGCACGGCCCAGGGGGCTGACTCTGGCCACCCCCCCTGGGTGGGATCCTTAAGGTGTTTACTGTAAGTTAACCTATCTCTGCCTTACACTTAACCTGGAGCCAATCTGTACCCTCCACTTGTACCAATCTTGAACTAAGTCAGTTGTCTACACCCCCTTTGGGGGCTATAAAGGTCGCTGTATCGCCCTAATAAATTGCACTGCTGCGCAGAAGCCACAGAGTCGACTCTCAGTGCCCCGATCTCTCGCCGCACCGGTCTCCGACCTCCAACAGATGGCGCCCGAACACACCGATTGAACCTCCGGACAACTCCAGGTACGGAAGACCCGTACCCCAGGCCGCGAAGCTACCGCCCGCCAGGCCGCTTCCCCCCCACCGCTAGGCCGCGGAGACTACCGCCAGCTAGGCCGCTTCCCCCCGACCGCTAGGCCGCGGAGACTACCGCCCGCCAGGCCGCTTCCCCCCCACCGCTAGGCCGCGGAGACTACCGCCAGCCAGGCCGCTTCCCCCCCACCGCTAGGCCGAGAAGACAACCGCCGCCAGGCCGCTTCCCCCCCACCGCTAGGCCGCGGAGACTACCGCCCGCCAGGCCGCTTCCCCCCCACCGCGAGGCCGCGGAGACGACCGCCCGCCAGGCCGCTTCCCCCCCACCGCTAGGCCGCGGAGACTACCGCCCGCCAGGCCGCTTCCCCCCCACCGCTAGGCCGAGAAGACAACCGCCGCCCGGCCGCTTCCCCCCCCCCGCTCGGCCGCCAAGAAAACCGCCAGGCCGCTTCCCCCCCCCCCCCCCCCTCCGGCCACGAAGGACATAGAGGCTTCCACATAAAAGGAGCTGGTGGAAACGCAAGAGATCGGACGCTACTATACCCCCTGCTGGGGAAACACGTCTCTTTTTTCCTTTTTTTTCTTTCTTTCTATTTTTCCTTTTTTTTTTCCTTTTTTTCCTTCCCCCTCGTTAAACCCGTTACTAACCAAGGGAAAGGTGTCTGCCGATACGGACGGCCTATATAGATAGGCGTTTATTAAAAAAGAAAAAAAAAAAAAAGAGTCGCCGCCCATAAATATGGGGGCAAAAATTTTAATAACGGCAGCTGGTGTGACGACAGGTGTGACCATATAGATGGGCACTTCTGGGGGCAGTGATCGTGCATAGTCAGATCCCCCCAGGGCAGTTGCCGCCGGAAGGCGAACGCACCACCCACACCCCCCCCCCCCCCCCTTTTTTTTTCCTTCTTTCCTTTTTTTTCCTCTTCTTCCGCGCGCTTACGGAACCTTGCCGTTGCCATGGAACCTCCCAGCCGCCCCTCCCTTCTTCCGCGGTTTTTTCAAAGTATTGGTGACTCCCTTTGGGGAGCTGGCGAACCGACCACACAAGCACTTTTGGATAAACAAGTAGCAATTTCTCTCCTCTTGAACTTTTTGGAAAAGCGAGGAGTTTCCATGTCAAAGAAAAAATTGACTTCCTTAGTAGCATATGGACTAGTAAGAGGACACTTTCAAATTTCAGACTCTCTTTTTGATGAATCTGAATGGCGCCGCTGTGGCGATACTATTTTTGACCAGGCTATTGACGGTGACAAAACAGCCAAAAGCGTACAGAAGCAATGGCGTGATGTCATCAATTGCTTGAAGAAATACAGACTGGAACAGACCCTTGCAGCTACAGCAGCGGCACGGCTTGCTGACGGCTTGGACACTCGGGGGGAGAGACCACTAGAGGCAATGGTTACCCCAGCTAGCTCTCTCTTTTCCGACCTGAAAATTTCTCCAGGCACGGTGGTGCCTTTGATGACTCTCCCCAGTGCATCTACTGTTCCGATGCTGTCCGCAGTGCCGAAGCAACCGGTGCCGCCAACTTCAAACACTCCGACGCAGCCAGCAGCGCCCAAGCAACCGGTGCCGCCAACTTCAAACACTCCGACGCAGCCAGCAGCGCCTCAGCAACCGGTGCCGCCAACTTCAAACACTCCGACGCAGCCAGCAGCGCCTCAGCAACCGGTGCCGCCAACTCCAAACGCTCCGACGCAGCCGGCAGCGCTTCAGCAACCGGTACCGCCAACTCCAAACGCTCCGACGCAGCCGGCAGCGCTTCAGCAACCGGTACCGCCAACTCCAAACGCTCCGACGCAGCCGGCAGCGCCTCAGCAGGACGTCCCAATGCAGCCAGCGCCGCCTCAGCAGGACGTCCCAATGCAGCCAGCGCCGCCTCAGCAGGACGTCCCAATGCAGCCGGTGCCGCCGGCTCAGGACCCTTCGTTATACCCTGCGCTGCCTCAAGACGTTCCCAATGTTCCTGCCGTTCCAGTGCAACCACCAGCACCCCCGATGCCAGCGGCACCAATTCCCCAAAACATTCCTACCATCCCTGCCGTTCCGGTGCAGCCGTCTGCCCCCCTGCTCCCAGCGCCACCGCCCTACAGTGGTCCGTTTTCCCCACTCCCGGCTTCCGCTACCATCTCGCCACGTCCGGCGCAAACTCCTTTTGCTACATTCCGACCCGCCCCCCCGGCTGCAGCGGGCCCGAGTTGGACTTCCGCCGCGGAAGCCGGTCCTTCCTCTCAAGCCCGGGAACCGCCGCCTGTGATTAACTCGGACGCTAGCGACTCCTCACAGTCCGATGCCGACGACACTATTGACAATGTTGCCGACGACTTGCAGAAACTTAGAATAATGCCTTCTGGCAATGCCCAGCCCCTGGCGGCACCACAAGCTACAGAGATCACCGGGAAGACTCTCCAGCTTACACCCGTTGGTCCACAACATCGGTGGCGTGCCGTTATTCGCGACGCCTTGTTACAAGGTGATTGGGAGGCAGCTGCTGCTCTGGAAGGTGCAGCGGCATTCCCAGTTGTGGCAGCACGGACTGCAGATGGACAGCCAGGAGCCACTCACACGGCTCTTGATTGGAAACTGCTTATGCAGTTGAAAACAGCAGTATCTTCCCATGGCTTACACTCACAACCGACTAAGCAATTGCTGAATTACATCTTCTCTGCCTATGTGCTATGCCCAGCAGATTGTGAGACTGTTGCGAGACTGATTTTAACACCATCCCAGTTCATGTTGTGGGAAAGGGCATGGCGCGATGAGTGCAGGAAGGTGGTGGAGCAGCCACGACAACTAGGCGACCCCTTACTCAATGTTCAAGCAGATATACTGCTGGGAAAAGGGGCTTTCAGCTCGCTGGATGCCCAGATACGTCATCCCTTTGAGTGGCATCATGCGTCCATGACAACTGCCAGAGCAGCTTTTAATATGGTGCCTACAGAGCCAAAAGCACCTAGCTATACCGCTGTTAAGCAAGGTTTGAGTGAGGACTATAACCATTTCATTGATAGACTAGCAGCTGCAGTTGAAGCAGCCACTGAGTTAGATGCTGCAACCAGACAAGCCTTTTTTCGAACCCTAGCTTTTGAGAATGCTAATAATAAGACCAAGCAGCTGTTGTCCATTCTGCCTAGGGAAGCCTCAGTGGACGATATGTTGGAGCGAGTTGCTCGAATGCCTACAAACCAGCAGCAGACATTTGTTGCAACCCAAATGGATCAAGTTCTAGATAAGCACACGCAGCTCGTAATGGCAGCACTGCGATCCGCAGATGCAGGGAATCGTGGCCGCCGATACAACAACCCACGGAACCCCTGCTTCCGCTGCGGTCTAACTGGGCACCCACGCGATAATTGCCCACAGGCTGCAGTCTGGTGTGACCACTGCCAACTTGACTCTCATGCAACTGCGGCCTGCAAGCGCTCGGGAAACTACCAGCGCAGCGCGGCAGGCAGCCGCGCGAGGACACAAGTTGCTGCCCCAGTGATGCTATCTGCCCAGCAACCTCCGGCAGCCTCGGGCTGGATCTTACAACAGCAGTAAGCATCACTTTGATTGACAACCGCCCAGTCCCTATTGCCACCTCCATGAAAGGCCCATTAATGATAAATGGCAAGCCCACTGGCGCATTACTCCTGGGAAGATCTTCTGCCGGGCTGAAGGGATTAATGATTGTTCCCGGGGTGATTGATGAAGACTACACCGGTATCATACAAATTGTTGCATACACTAACAGCCCACCTATCGTGGTGCCGGAAGGCAGTCGCATTGCTCAACTGGTGCCCCTGACCAACCTGCTGCAGGACGTGGCCCAGGGCCGCGCCTTGCCACAAAGAGGAGATCAGGGTTTTGGATCTACGGGTGGCCTAGCCATGCTGACCCTGTCCTTGACTAGACGACCACTTGCATCAGCTATCATTAGTAATGGTCAGGACACAATAACCATGGACGTTCTCCTGGATACAGGTGCCGACATAACCATTTTTTCCATACCTGCCTGGCCCTCGCACTGGCCAGCAAGCCCAGCTAAAGACGGTATTGAAGGTGTTGGTGGAGTATCTCAGACTCTGACAAGCTCACAGCGAATCAGTATAACCATAGATGACAGGACAGGCCACGTCTTTGCAACCATCGCACCTCTCCCGCAAGGTGTAAATGCGCTGATTGGTAGGGATGTCATGACACAGATGGGAGTCGTGATGACTACTCCGCAGGTAATTTTTCAGCAGCGGCCACTGGACGGCAGCCGCCCATAATCAAACTCCAGTGGCTTTCTAATACACCGATCTGGATAGATCAGTGGCCGCTGCGAAAGGAACGGCTGCAAGAAGCACACAAGCTCGTCGAAGAACAACTTGCTGCAGGCCATATTGTACCTTCAACCAGCCCATGGAACACCCCAATTTTTGTAATACCAAAAAAGTCAGGAAAATTTCGCCTCTTACATGACCTTCGAGCTATTAACGAACAAATGCAAGCTATGGGTGCTCTTCAACCGGGCCTGCCTTCGCTATCCATGATACCAGAGAACTGGGAATTACTTGTCATAGATCTAAAAGACTGTTTTTTCACAATTCCACTACACCCTGCAGACTGTCAGCGTTTTGCCTTTACCTTGCCAGCCATTAATAAGCAGCATCCAGCACGCCGCTTCCACTGGGTGGTCTTGCCTCAAGGAATGAAAAATAGCCCGACAATGTGTCAGCTTTACGTCGACTTCGCCCTGCGTCCCATTCGACAGATGTGGAAAACGGCCATCATCTACCACTATATGGACGATATTCTAATAGCCCAGCCGGAGCCCTTCCTCGATACTCATCTGCAGCAACTCGTGACGGAACTCCAGGCTGTAGGACTTCAGATTGCCTCAGAAAAGATCCAGAGGGAAGCTCCATGGAAATATCTAGGCTGGCACATAGCCAAAAACCTCATACGTCCCCAGAAATTACAGCTGACCACCAATATTGCCACACTTAAAGATGCTCAGACATTGATGGGAGACTTGCAGTGGTTACGTCCTGTCATAGGGTTCACAAACGACGACCTACGGCCCTTAAAGCCACTGCTACAAGGTACAGACCCCGCCAAAAGGGTCAAACTCTCTCACCTACAACAGGAAACTATACAGAAACTTAGTGACATGATCACCAACAGATGGGTAGAACGAGTGGACCCAAACGTGCCTATCGACTTATCTATTATTAAGGGCGAGCACTGTATTTTTGGAGCTATCACACAGTGTAGGTTTCGATCAAAGGACCAACTATCTGTCCTGGAGTGGTTGTTTACTACCATACAGCCGCAAAAAACAATAGAGACACAGACGTATACAATAGCCCGGTTGATTAAGAAGGGCAGGAAACGGCTATTGGACATCGCCGGAACAGAACCCGATTCCATAAGGTTACCTATCAAGCGGGACGACCTGGAATGGTTCTTATGCCAATCAGAGGAGCTGCAGACCAGCCTCCTGAATTTCCCAGGCCGCATTTCCGTACAGGCGTTGAAGTCCAACACACTCCGATGGATAAGCCAGCAGAACTGGGTAGTTAGGCCAAAGCAGTCTCCCTCCCCTTTACAGAACGCAGTTAATGCATTTACAGATGCAGGACGGAACTCACATAAGGCTGCTGTAGTATGGCACTCAAAGACAAGGTGGCAAAAACACATTTTGCAGGGGACGGCCATGGACTCCTTACAGACCCTGGAGTTAACCGCAGTGATATGGGCTTTAGTTAACTGGCTCGACGTCCCCTTAAATGTAGTAACTGATTCAATGTATGTAGCTGGAGTGGTGCAGAGAATTGAGGACTCTTTTATCAGAGAGGTAAAGAATCAGCGCCTATACCAACTACTATGCTCACTGTATGCAGCTATAGCCCAGAGATCGGCTCCCTACTGCATTATCCATATTCGTAGTCATAAGTGGGAGATAGGTCTGGGGGAAGGCAATGCTAGAGCTGACAGGTTAGTGGCACTACCTGGACGGCCTGCCCCACTTGATCAGTTTTCCCTAGCCAGAGAGGCCCACGCTACCTTTCATCAGAATGCAAAAGGACTAAAGCGCCAATTTCAGATCTCTGACAACGATGCCAAGGGAATTGTACGTTCCTGCCCAGTCTGCAGTCATATGGGGCCAGGGTTAGGATCGGGTGTGAATCCCAGAGGACTCAAGGCCTTAGAATTGTGGCAAATGGACGTTACTCATATTCCCTCCTTTGGCAGACTGCATTGCCTCCATGTTACTGTTGACACCTATAGCAAACACATATGGGCAACGCCGCTGCCGGGAGAGAGAGCTACTCACGCTATCAAACACTTGACAGGATGCTTTGCGGTGATGGGTGTGCCAGAAAAAATTAGAACAGACAATGGCCCTGCATACACCAGTGAGACATTTCGGAGGTTTGTGCAAAAGTGGGGTGTTACTCACACCACTGGCATAGCCAATTCACCCACGAGCCAAGCTATTATCGAGCGTGCCCATCAGGTGATAAAAGGTTACCTTGAAAAGTTTCGGGACATACCCGACCCAGCTGAACGCGTGAGCAAAACCCTTTTTGTTATTAACCATCTGTGTATTTTTGGTGACGATCCAGGACCACCTACAGAGGTGCATTCAGGTTTGGTACAAAAAGGAGCGCCTCCAGTGCAAATGACAGTTATGTACAAGGACCCCAAGACCGGACTATGGGGAGGCCCGGCCCCTGTGATTTATCTGGGACGAGGGTACATGTGTGTCTCTACCCAGTCAGGTCCCTTGTGGGTTCCTTCACGCTGGACCAAAGCTGCACCTGGAAATTGTGATAGTGGCAACTCCCCGCCGAGTCAGCCGGGTAGACAGCAAACACAGCCTGGTTGATTTCTCTAGATATAGACTGGGGTCTTGATAACTATGTTGGACTCTGGGACTTTACCGTTGTTTTTGACTTTAATTGTAATATATTTTGTATTTTGGACATTTGTTGGATAAGGTACTGATACTTATTAATAATATTGAATTTTTAGGATAATGTTAATAATGCAGTAATTCTTAGGCAATCATGATAGAACATAATTAGCTTTTGATAGATATTATACTGATATACTATGGTAAGGCATCATATTGTATACTTATAAGTTCGTACTCACTTTTTCTATACTAAGGATAATATGGTACCATATTCTCTTTTACACACTCACTCACACACCTTTTTTTCTTTTCCTTTTCTACTAGGCTTATAAGTTAAGACAGTATTATAGTTATATGATTATTTTTTTTCTTTAACGTATAGAAATGTAGAATTTTGTCTTTTATATAAAAAAAAAAAAAAAAAAAAGAGAGGAAAAGGGGGCGAGGTGGAAGAGGAGCTAGTAAAATAAGAAGAGAGGCATGGAGAAACACTACAGCCTTTTTGGACACATCATACAAGTAAGATCAGTGGATTTATCAGCTTAGGTATTGAATATGTTCATATTATGCTTTATCACCTGTCTGTACAGGCCCTAAGGTGGATACCAACTTGAATACGATTGGTTTGTCCTTTCATGAAGTGAGCAGAAAATCCTGCTCAGATGGCAGAATTGTGGTAAAATCTTGGGAGAGTCATAGAGATGATGATCATGAGTATTTGGATTATAAGGCATTGGATCTTGGCTAATGAATTTGGGTATTTTCATGAGCTTCAATGATTGTAGCTTAATGGAATAGAATCGGTCTGGTCCCTTTGATGAAGGCCAAAGCCCACTTAAAATTGGCATAACATGGCAAGTGATTTCTTTGTCTCTTGCAAGGGCCCTGCAAGGGATGAAAAAAACACTGCTCCAAATTCTTGAAGTGAATCGAGAGCTGTGGGAAAAGGCCTAAGTAGAATAGCCTGAAAGCAACATCTAAGACGCACTCTTGTATTGCATTTGGGGTTGGTAGTTCTTAAGCACAATCGTCAGACGCAGCTCATAGCCGAGGACTGCACTGGGAACATCAAGGTCTCTGAGAAGTATGAAGTGAACTTAAGGCTATGGAGAGATACTGGACAATTCACTCACCCACAACATCGGCTACCACAGTGAGCTAATGAAGACGTGACAGACTTGCACCCTCCAGAAGCTGTGATGTTTGTCTGGACTTTTGGGTTTTTGAACATTTGACTCACTGTCGCTTGCAGAAATAGCTTTTGGGATCATTAGCTAAGCTTGGGTGGCTGGTTTGCCAGATTGTTGTCACTAGCAAAATTCCTAACAAATGTATTCTCTTTACTTTAGCACCATTGACCTGCGCTCCCACTGAGCACAACTCGTTTAAAATCAAACGTGGGTTGCTCAAAAGAAAAGAAGGGGGTACTGTGGGAAGCTTCCTCCCGCAGCGGAGCATGAAAGGTAAACATCAGACCCTGTGATGAGAAGTGTCCTTGGAGCCTTGAGGCTCCCAGGGGCCTGAGCCTGTGACTATGAGCAACCCACGCACAGCTGTCAGGGGGTGGAATCTGCCCGCCTCTGAGGTGGGCACGGCCCAGGGGGCTGACTCTGGCCACCCCCCCTGGGTGGGATCCTTAAGGTGTTTACTGTAAGTTAACCTATCTCTGCCTTACACTTAACCTGGAGCCAATCTGTACCCTCCACTTGTACCAATCTTGAACTAAGTCAGTTGTCTACACCCCCTTTGGGGGCTATAAAGGTCGCTGTATCGCCCTAATAAATTGCACTGCTGCGCAGAAGCCACAGAGTCGACTCTCAGTGCCCCGATCTCTCGCCGCACCGGTCTCCGACCTCCAACAGCCGCCTGGAACAGCAGCTTGTCATCAGCAAGAGCCACTCACCCTTCAACAGCCCAATATGGCCAGTGTGGAAGGAGAATGGGGAATGGAAGCTGACTGTGGACTTCAGAGGCCTGAACGAAGTGACTCCTCCAATCAGCGCAGCCGTGCCTGATATGTTGGAGCTCCAGTATGAACTGGAAACGAAGGAGGCCAAATGGTATGCCACAATTTGTGGAAGAATTTCTCGCCAGTCGAGGACATAAAGTCATAAACATGGGTAACTGGCGCTGAGAACGTCCTTGGTTCCCAGCGAGGCTAGGAAATCGAGATGTAAACAACTGAGCACCCCACACACAGCTGCAGTGGGCAGAGACTAGATAACCAAGGGGGCTGGAGTGGGTGGTCTGGGAGGCTGACCCTTAGAATGTTGTGATAAGTTAACCTATGCACACCTTACATGTAACTCTGGACCCTCTGACTGTAACCAATCTTAAGCTGAGCACGCCTCTTGCTAGAATGCATATAAGTCACTGTATCACGGAAATAAAGTGGATTTGACCATCTAACCATATTGGTGAACAAAGAGTCATCTTCCCATAGCGCTCCACCGAACGTGATTCCCAACATCTGGCGCTCGAACAGAGGAGTCAGGACACAAGCCGGCCGCAGGTGAGACTGCGTTGGGGGCCGGAGGGTTGGCCCGAAGACAGAGGGGTCCGATCAACTTGTGGGACGTTCTCCGTATTGGAGAGAGTAAGCGTCATTCGGTGCCGCTGGGCCGGGTAGCGCTGCCCCGAGGTGGCAGTAGTCTGGACGTTCATTTCCGGAGTGAACAGCCCGTGTGTAAGGCAGGTAAGGCCCACAGTGGATTTGCTGGGGCACTGCGTCTGCTGGCGTATTTATCTCGTGAGAGAAGTTCGCCGGACACTGAGCTCTGAGAGCTGCTGGCCCGGGCGTGTGTGCAGGGTCATGCGAGTAATGAGCCTCCCATGATTTTAAGATCGAAAGTGCAGCGGGAGGTCGGAGACGCACTGTGGGACGCGGTTCTTAGCAACGGCACAGACTCTGAGTCGCCCCGCCAGCTAAGTCCCGCCCGGCGGGAGGTGCTCCGCGCGTTACTAAAGATGGAAGCCGAAAGAAACACGGCGGCGGTGGCTTTCCTGTTACTTCTCCTAGCTCTGCCGGCCGCTACGAACAGCTCTGACGCGTGCGCGGCGCCAGGTTTCTCCTCCACCCCCACCCCGAAGAACGAAGGCTCCGTGGTTCGGTTTTTCGGTCTCGGCAGAGCTGCTTCCGTTAAAGGCGTGGCTGGGAAGGTTGCCAGCTCTGTGGCGGAGTTGAAAATGAGCGTGTCGTACGATCCCGGCGGGCACCCATGTCGCCCGCCGCGCGCCCGCCTCCGCCCTCCTTCCCTACTGGAGCCGCGCCCGGTAGCCCGATTGTAGCCACGTTGACCGCAGGAGCAATACGCGGTTCGCAACAAGGTTGCCGGCGATTTGCCTTTATAGTACCATCTGTGACTGAAGCAGAGCCTGCGAGCCGCTCTGAGCACACAACTTTGCCGTGAGGTATGCAGACCACACCCATGATGGCGGCTGCCTATAGCGACTCACTGACACACCCATGATGGCGGCTGCCCGTAGCGACCCGCCGGCAGCCAGTTACAATCGCTTCTCAGCTTGGAAAAGTTTTCGGCCCTGCCGCGCGGAGGGCGGCTGCCTGCCGCTGTGTGTACTGTGTCGAATCTGCCGCTGTAGCCCGCGCGTCCCCGCGGATGACTGCGTGCGATACGGGACACGGACTTTTAGTTTTCAGCCGGTAAAAGACGTTACTGAAGGTACAGAGGAACGGACAGTAAAGAGAGAACGGACCGACGGCAGACACGACCGCACCGGACGGCTCGGGACCCTCCCTTTCCCGCGGCTCGGCGGAACAGTCTTCAGATCCGCCCCCTTCACCGCCGCACGCCCGCCCATCTCCGACGGACCGCATCCCAAAGCCGAGGGGTCTCCCGCGAGTCTTCAACAGCTGGGGGACTGAGGGGGATGCTGAGGGGTCGGTGGGGTGGGAAGAGTTTGTGGGTTTCCTTGAGTCGTTTCGGAGTTTAGTCAATTTGCGTTTGTATAGCTACAGGGAGATTAGCAGTTCGATAGCTCACAGCTTCACCTCTGCCTTTTTTTTTCTGGAAGAGCCTGAGAGGGAGGACGGCAGTTTGGAAGTTTTCAGGGTAGATTTCGTATTATGTACTAAGGATAGGTAATAGGGGGAAAGAAGGACGAAAACAGCAAGTGGTGGCTGACCTGAAACAGCTGGGGGTTGGGCGAGCTGGAGGGCCAAGGACAAAAGCGGCGCTGCGGCTGCTGGCCTCCTCCCCCTCCTCCTCCCCCCCCTCTAGCCACCTGTGGAGGGCCCGCGGGGCCCCATTCCCCCCCCGCCCGTTGTTTCTTTTACTGATTTTTTTTTCTGCCGGAGTTATCTCCTCTTACGGATTTTTTTTTTCCCTGCTAGGAGGCAGCGAAGCCTCGAAGCTGTTTAGACACTGCCAGATGTGAGGAGAGAGCTCTTCACTGAGGGACTGATTGGATACTGGAATGGGCTCCCCGGGGAGGTGGTAAAGTCGCCGTCCCTGGTGCCCTGGAGCTGTTCAAGGCAAGGTTGGACGTGGCGCTTGGTGCCATGGTCTGACCTTGAGCCCCGTGGTGAAGGGCTGGACTTGATGACCTATGAGGTCTCTTCTAACCCTGATGGTACTGTGATACTGTGCTACTGAAAACAGATGTCAGACAGTTTATGGAAATGATAGCAAGAATGACGAGGATGACTTAGGACCATTTTTGCCCCTGTTACAGGCATGGACACGCACAGGTGTATTTTTTAGTCACCTGATGATAACAGTTTGCATTCGAAATGATAGCTGATAGTTCCTGGCTGGGGTATTTACCGTCACCTTACTGGTTAATTCCTTCTACAGATTAGGCAGCAATGACTTTTGCACTCCCTGCTCAGTGGCAAAAAGAAAAAGAGGGAGATTGCTAGGACATAGCAGAGATGCCAGTGCCACTGACCATGGGTGGAAACTTATACAGACACAGAAGGCACCAAGCAGGACAGACTAGAACTCAGATGCATTGCCTCTCACAGCGAGGGTGTAGGCACTGAGATCCACATTGCAAGTCACTAACCAGATTCTGGACTAGGAACAGGGAATGATAGAGCTTGTAGGCTAATGCCAGTCAGCTCCTTCCCCCAATAACAGATAAAGACAGGACTAGCATAGAAGTTTACTGGAACAGCTGCTAATTGCATGAACTGAGCCTTGTGACAATTCTGACTTTTCCCTTTTCTGAGAATACCATGGTATTGTTATCTTCTTGGATTTTCTTTGCTTTTCTTGAAATTCCTATAGCTGATAGATATTTAGAGTAAGATAAGTTAAGACTAAGGGTTTGTAGTTTTGGGAACTTAGGACATAAGGATGTTATGGGATGTTTTTCTTGGGTACATCTAGGCATTATTGAAAAGGGGAATATGGGTTAGAGGACAGTAGGATAGCAGAAGAAATCTTTTCCTTTTCGGGATTTTTCTAATCACAGCATACAGACTAGGCCAGTGGATCTGCTAGCCTAGGCAATGGATGTGTCTGCATTTGTTCTTGTATCTGCTTGTGTTTGACCATTTATTTTCACAGGCCTTGATGAAGACCAACCTGATTATGACCAACCTGTTTTTTCCTAAAGTGAGCAGAAGTCTTGCTCAGATGGCAGAACTGTGAAAGGACTAGAAAGAAGCACTGACATGATGATTGTATTTGTATGGATCTTTAAGGTTTGGACCATGGCTAATGAATTTGGGTATTTTTACGAGTTTTCAGTGATTGTGGTTTAACGGAATAGGTTCAGTTTAACAGCTTTGTAAAGGCCAAAGCCCACTCAAATTGGCATAAGATGGCAATGTGACTTTTTCTCTTGCAAGGGCCCTGCAAGAGATAAAAAAAAAAAAACACTGCCCTAAATTCTGAAAGCAGATGAAGAACTGTGGGAAAAGGCCTAAGTAGAATAGACTGATAGTAACATCTAGGGCATATCTTTGTATTGTATTTAGAGGTCTGTAGTTCTTAAGCACAATAGTCAGACACAGCTCATAGCTAAGGAGTGTAATGAGAACATCGAGTGAATCCAGAACTATGGGAGTCTGAGAAGAATACTCGACAGCTGAGTGATCTGCGAGTCTGCAGCGTCGACTGCCACACAGAGCCAGCGCAGACGTGGCACACCTGCACTCTCCTGTGACTGTGATGTTCGTCTGCACTTTTGGGTTTCTGAACGAATGACTTACTGTCGCTTGCAGAAATAGCTTTTGGGATTGTTAGCTAAGCTTGGGTTGTTAGCTTGCCAGACTAATGCTACTGATGAAAGCTCTAACAGGTTTATTCCTTTTGATTGCAGCACTGTTGATTTGTAGCTGCACCATTCACCCCTGTGTTAAACAGCCTATGATAACTTCCTTAGCAATGAGGGCAGACACTGCGGTTCAAACGACAGTGACAAGGCCCATGTTAGACCCTTAGGTGCTTTTGGAGCAAACAATTGGTGTTATGGTGTCAAAGCATCAAGAAGGGGCCAAGGTCATCTGTTGTGGAACAACAGAACCGCTAAGGCACTTCCCACTGGTGTGTTCCTTATTTGTGGTGATAGAGCCTGGCAAGGCATACCAAGAACGTTTATGGAGGTCCATGTTATCTGGGTAAACTGACAATGTTTGCCCCTCATCTTAGTCAGCTCAGGGACCTAGCCCGACACCAATCTAAGTGATCTTTAAAATTGAGTCCTAGTTGCAATGACAACGTTCAATTGTTATCCACAGCTGCTCGTGTTGCCTTAGCTGTATTTCTACCAGGAGGAGCAGCTGGAAAAGCATTAGTACAGCTAGAGAGACTCGCGTGTTGGTCAGCAAAACAAGCCAACGTCACCACAAAGGTTTTAGGACAACTATTGGTTGATCAAAATAGCCTTCATCATGCCCTATTGCAAAATCGAGGAACCGTTGATTTTCTTTTGCTAGCCCAAGGACACGGCTGCCAGGACTTCGAAGGGATGTGTTGTTTGAATTTATCAGATCATGGTGAGTCCATTCACAAGAGTATAACCTGGTAGAAAGGCCGTATTGATAAGATCAAGAAGGAAACATCGATTTTTGATGACTGGTGGCAGAACCTGTTTGGGACAATCCCGGGGTGGTTAAGCAGCTTATTAGGAGAAGGCTTACAGCTATTTGTCATTTTCATAATAATTTTGCTATGCGCTTGTATTGTCTTTGCTTGCATTAAGAAGAGCTTAACTAAGGTAGTTAGCCAGGTGTGGGTTGCTCAAAAAGAAAAAGAGGGAATTGTGGAAGAATTTCTCACCAGTCGAGGACATAAAGTCATAAACATGGGTAACTGGCGCTGAGAACGTCCTTGGTTCCCAGCGAGGCTAGGAAATCGAGATGTAAACAACTGAGCACCCCACACACAGCTGCAGTGGGCAGAGACTAGATAACCAAGGGGGCTGGAGTGGGTGGTCTGGGAGGCTGACCCTTAGAATGTTGTGATAAGTTAACCTATGCACACCTTACATGTAACCCTGGACCCTCTGACTGTAACCAATCTTAAGCTGAGCACGCCTCTTGCTAGAATGCATATAAGTCACTGTATCACGGAAATAAAGTGGATTTGACCATCTAACCATATTGGTGAACAAAGAGTCATCTTCCCATAGCGCTCCACCGAACGTGATTCCCAACAACAATTGACATTGCTAATGCCGCCTTCTCCATCCCCATTGCAGAAGAATGTCGGCCACAGTTTGCCTTCACCTGGAGAGGAGTCCAGTACCACTGGAACAGACTGCCTCAAGGGTGGAAGCACAGCCCTACAATCTGCCATAGCATCATCCACACTGCACTGGAGAAGGGTGGAGCTCCGGAACATCTGCAGTACATCGATGACATCTGTGCTAGTTTGAAGCAAGCTAGAATGTTTTGGTAAAAGAACTAGATAACGGGCAGTGAAATGAAAACAATTGATCTCAACTTCTCTCACAGTCACGCTGAGAACTCTGGGAAGAAGAAAGACTTTTTCTCCATTTTGTTTTCTCACTCTTGCTTTTGCCTTAGACCTGGTCACATCTCAGTAACCTTGCTCCTACTAACCTTGCTCCCTAACCTCTTGGCTGCACCTCTCTTCTTCCTGAGAACTGGGGTAAGGTTGAGAGGGGCCGGGGGAGGTGTTGGGGTGGTTTGACAGCCCCTCCTGGGGACTCAGGTTTCTGGGAGGGGAGTTGTGCTTTTGTATTGTTTATCCTTTGTATATTTCTGTATATAATTGTATATAACTGTATATATTGTAAATAGCTGCTTGTAAATTCTGCTAGCTGTAAATAAATTGCTTCATCTATATTCCCAGGGTCCGTCTGAGTTAGCTGGGGCAAATACAAAGTGTGGGGGGGGCGGGGTAACCCCCAAACCATCACATTTTTTTAATTGGCTTTCCCAACGTGGGGCTAGATATTTGAGTGATTGGAAATTAGCTCTGGGAATTAAGATGAAGCTAATCAAGCAGCTATTGTATTTGGTTGGTGCATTGCTCTGGTCTGGTTTTGTTTTCTTGGCATTTAGTTGGTTAAAAGGTCAAATTGTTGCTTATTTTATTGATGTGGCTTATAATAAGGCTAAAGCTAAGGTTTCAGATATGTTCTGGAGCTGGGGTGATTTGATTCTTGGTTATGCTGGTTTTAATATCTCTGAGAATATTACCAAGGACATTACAGGAGCTCTGGTCAATAATGTGACAATCAATGGAAATTCTGCTTTAAATATGGCTCTAATGAGAGTTATTCAGCCTAAGACAGGAATTCCAACTGTTTGCATAGGTACATGCTCGTGTAAAACTGTTTTTCTTCTCACAGTTTTTAATATTTGCCTCATGATTTTAATATTCATATTAATTTTGGCATTATTGGTGAAAAATTCAAAACCAGCTTCTGTAAGAACTAGGAAAAATTCTGTGTCTCAGAAGCAGTCTCTTTCACAGCAAAACAAGGGAACACAGTTATCGGCTTCCCCCTTGCCAGCCTCTGCCCCTCCTTCTCCAAGTGCTGGGAACACGGCCAGTGTTCCCGCCAATAACATAAACAATGATAAGGATAGCAAAAACAATCCACAAAGTTTAGCAGGAGTCCCAGGAGGACAGGCAGGTACCCAAAATCAGAATGTTCCTAGCAAAAATGAAAACACGTCAGGGTTGGCAGGCATCCCAGGAGGACAGGCAAATAATCCCACTAATGTTAATAATACTACTAGTGCTAGTAACGCTAGCCCAGTCAGTCCAAATCCTACTGACACCAGCTCAGCCAATTCCAACCCCCAGCCAGCAGACCAGAACCAAAATCCTCCTGTTAAAAGCAAGGCAGATTTGAACTCACAAGCTCCAGGTCAGACCCCTAAGGATACAAATGCTCCAAGTCAGACCTCCAATAATTCAAATGCTCCAGGTCAGACCCCTAAGGATTCAAACCCTCCAAGTCAGACTCCTAAAGATTCAAATCCTCCAGCAGACACATCCAAGTCTGTTGCTGTTCAGGCTTTTCTGGCACCTGCTAAGGCAAAAGCTAAGACAAAGAGTGGTTCACAGGAGGATGTAAGAGAGGGGACCTCTGGTGATCAGCAGCAAGAAGAGGAGGAGGAGATAGTTAGTCTGCGAGAACTTGTAGATGTGCTGAGACAACAATACTCAAGTGAGAGGAGCGCTGAGAGGTCGGCTGCCAAGAGAGAGGATGGTTCCAATGAGTTTAGGAGTGCTATGAGGAAGGTTCTGTTAGGCTCAGTACCACCAGATCAACAACAGGAAGAGGAGGAGGAAGATGACATCCAAGGCTCCAAGGATCCACTCAGAGAGGTCAGGGAAGTTAGAAAGGAATACACAAGGGAATCAGGTGAGCCAATCCTAAGCTGGCTAGTGAGATGCCGTGGCATTGGTGCTAATGCTCTGCAGGTAGGAGACAAGTCTGCCAAGCAGCTGGGACCACTCACTAAGGAGAGTGGAGTGGACAAACACCTAGCAAGTCCTCTTGGTAGGGTTAGCTTGTGGACACGCCTTCTATTGGCTGTGGCTATGAGATATCCTTCCCGGGATGATTTGCCATGGGCTGCCAAAAAGTGGAACACCGTTGAGCAGGGAATTAAGCTTCTGAAGGAGTCTGCTGTGAAGGAAGTGCTTTATGGTGATCATGGCACACATGAGCCTGATGATATTCCTTTGGGAACAGGTCTCATGAAGAACCTTATTAAGCTTGCTCCTTCATCCTATGCTAACATCTTGGCCAGTAAGTTTCTAGCAAGGAGTGATAATGGAAGATCTTTCACTGTTGGTGAATTCACTGACCAGCTCAGGCAGATAGAGGATAGCTTGTCACATTCTGGCCTAATCTCTGCCATACAAAATATGACCACAGAGATTAAAGATACTATGAAAGAACTGAAGGAGGACCTTAAAACCTCAATTTCCAAACTGGTAAAGGATACCATTCCTGCATCATCTGAAGGGGTGCATGTTTCTGCAGTCAGGAACAGACGCCCACCTCCTGCAAGGCAATTTCAGCCCAGGAGGAGACAAATTCCACCCAGACAGCAGCAATCACGTGCGTCACTGTGGATACTTCTGCGTGACACATACGGGGAGAACCTAAACAAGTGGGATGGTAAACCTACTTCAGCTCTTTCAAAGAGAGTCAGGGATCTGCAGAGTGGCAGAAACAGAGGCAATAATGCCAGGAAAGTAGCTGTCACTTCTTCAGATTCTTAGAGCAATTGCAATTGTTCCAACAGTTGCAGTTCCTCTCACAACAACACCAATCATTGTGTACACCCCACATGCCATGTTCAGCATTAGGGGTGCCCTGCCTCCAGCCAGGAGGAGGAAAGGGATAGTGGAGAGAACCGAATCTATTGGAATGTATTCATTAGGTGGCCTGGCAGTTCAAGAGTTCGGAAATACAGGGCTTTAGTTGACACAGGTGCTCAGTGTACTTTATTGCCATCTAATTGTGAAGGGACAGAGTCCATTTCTATCTTTGGAATCACTGGTGGATCTCAAGAGTTAACTAAGATACAGGCTGAGATCAGTTTAACTGGTAAAGAGTGGAAGACACATACTATTGTAACTGGTCCTGATGCGCCTTGCATTTTGGGAATTGACTTTTTGAGACAAGGTTGTTTCAAAGATCCTAAGGGTCACAAATGGGCTTTTGGAATAGCATCTGTAGAGATTGAGGATGATAAATTGAAATTGTCTATTAGACCTGAACTTTCTGATGAATCTGCAGTTGTGGGACGTCATGACATAGAGGACCTGGAAGTGCCAATTGCAACTCAAACTGTTCATCATAGGCAGTACAGAACTAACCGTGACTCTTTGTTGCCCATTCATCAGCTGATTTGTCAACTGGAGAGTCAGGATGTCATTGAGAAAGCTCATTCACCTTTCAACAGTCCCATCTGGCCTGTGCGTAAACCTACGGGCGACTGGAGACTGACAGTTGACTTTCGTGCCCTCAACGAGGTGACGCCACCCATGAGTGCAGCTGTGCCGGACATGCTGGAACTCCAGTACGAGCTGGAATCGAAGGAGGCTAAATGGTATGCAACCATAGACATTGCTAATGCTTTCTTCTCTATTCCCATAGCAAAGGAGTGCAGGCCTCAGTTTGCATTCACCTGGAGAGGAATCCAGTATCAGTTCAATCGTTTGCCTCAGGGGTGGAAACACAGCTCAACCATCTGTCACTCAGTCATCCACAATGCACTGGAGAAAGGTAAAGCTCCAGAGCACATCCAGTACATCGAGGACATCATTGTGTGGGGCCAAACTGCTGAGGAAGTCTTCGAGAAAGGTAACAAAATCATTGACATTCTGTTGCAAGCAGGTTTTGCCATTAAGAGAGACAAGGTCAAAGGACCTGCCAAAGAAATTCAGTTTCTGGGAGTGCGGTGGCAGGATGGTCGCCGTTACATTCCTCAGGATGTGATTAACAAAGTCTCTGCCATGGCAGTTCCCACCAATAAGAAGGACACACTTTCTTTCCTTGGTGTGGTGGGATTTTGGAGACTACACATTCCTGGTTTCAGTCAGATTGTCAAACCTTGTGGAAGAATTTCTCGCCAGTCGAGGACATAAAGTCATAAACATGGGTAACTGGCGCTGAGAACGTCCTTGGTTCCCAGCGAGGCTAGGAAATCGAGATGTAAACAACTGAGCACCCCACACACAGCTGCAGTGGGCAGAGACTAGATAACCAAGGGGGCTGGAGTGGGTGGTCTGGGAGGCTGACCCTTAGAATGTTGTGATAAGTTAACCTATGCACACCTTACATGTAACTCTGGACCCTCTGACTGTAACCAATCTTAAGCTGAGCACGCCTCTTGCTAGAATGCATATAAGTCACTGTATCACGGAAATAAAGTGGATTTGACCATCTAACCATATTGGTGAACAAAGAGTCATCTTCCCATAGCGCTCCACCGAACGTGATTCCCAACATCTGGCGCCCAACGTGGGGCGTTCTCCGTATCGGAGAGAGTAAGCGTCATTCGGTGCCGCTGGGCCGGGTAGCGCTGCCCCGAGGTGGCAGTAGTCTGGACGTTCATTTCCGGAGTGAACAGCCCGTGTGTAAGGCAGGTAAGGCCCACAGTGGATTTGCTGGGGCACTGCGTCTGCTGGCGTATTTATCTCGTGAGAGAAGTTCGCCGGACACTGAGCTCTGAGAGCTGCTGGCCCGGGCGTGTGTGCAGGGTCATGCGAGTAATGAGCCTCCCATGATTTTAAGATCGAAAGTGCAGCGGGAGGTCGGAGACGCACTGTGGGACGCGGTTCTTAGCAACGGCACAGACTCTGAGTCGCCCCGCCAGCTAAGTCCCGCCCGGCGGGAGGTGCTCCGCGCGTTACTAAAGATGGAAGCCGAAAGAAACACGGCGGCGGTGGCTTTCCTGTTACTTCTCCTAGCTCTGCCAGCCGTTCCGAACAGCTCTGACGCGTGCGCGGCGCCAGGTTTCTCCTCCACCCCCGCCCCGAAGAACGAAGGCTCCGTGGTTCGGTTTTTCGGTCTCGGCAGAGCTGCTTCCGTTAAAGGCGTGGCTGGGAAGGTTGCCAGCTCTGTGGCGGAGTTGAAAATGAGCGTGTCGTACGATCCCGGCGGGCACCCGTGTCGCCCGCCGCGCGCCCGCCTCCGCCCTCCTTCCCTACTGGAGCCGCGCCCGGTAGCCCGATTGTAGCCACGTTGACCGCAGGAGCAATACGCGGTTCGCAACAAGGTTGCCGGCGATTTGCCTTTATAGTACCATCTGTGACTGAAGCTGAGCCTGCGAGCCGCTCTGAGCACACAACTTTGCCGCGAGGTATGCAGACCACACCCATGATGGCGGCTGCCTATAGCGACTCACTGACACACCCATGATGGCGGCTGCCCGTAGCGACCCGCCGGCAGCCAGTTACAATCGCTTCTCAGCTTGGAAAAGTTTTCGGCCCTGCCGCGCGGAGGGCGGCTGCCTGCCGCTGTGTGTACTGTGTCGAATCTGCCGTTGTAGCCCGCGCGTCCCCGCGGATGACTGCGTGCGATACGGGACACGGACTTTTAGTTTTCAGCCGGTAAAAGACGTTACTGAAGGTACAGAGGAACGGACGGTAAAGAGAGAACGGACCGACGGCACACGCGACCGCACCGGACGGCTCGGGACCCTCCCTTTCCCGCGGCTCGGCGGAACAGTCTTCAGATCCGCCCCCTTCACCGCCGCACGCCCGCCCATCTCCGACGGACCGCATCCCAAAGCCGAGGGGTCTCCCGCGAGTCTTCAACAGCTGGGGGACTGAGGGGGATGCTGAGGGGTCGGTGGGGTGGGAAGAGTTTGTGGGTTTCCTTGAGTCGTTTCGGAGTTTAGTCAATTTGCGTTTGTATAGCTACAGGGAGATTAGCAGTTCGATAGCTCACAGCTTCACCTCTGCCTTTTTTTTTCTGGAAGAGCCTGAGAGGGAGGACGGCAGTTTGGAAGTTTTCAGGGTAGATTTCGTATTATGTACTAAGGATAGGTAATAGGGGGAAAGAAGGACGAAAACAGCAAGTGGTGGCTGACCTGAAACAGCTGGGGGTTGGGCGAGCTGGAGGGCCAAGGACAAAAGCGGCGCTGCGGCTGCTGGCCTCCTCCCCCTCCTCCTCCCCCCCCTCTAGCCACCTGTGGAGGGCCTGCGGGGCCCCATTCCCCCCCCGCCCGTTGTTTCTTTTACGGATTTTTTTTTCTGCCGGAGTTATCTCCTCTTACGGATTTTTTTTTTCCCTGCTAGGAGGCAGCGAAGCCTCGAAGCTGTTTAGACACTGCCAGATGTGAGGAGAGAGCTCTTCACTGAGGGACTGATTGGATACTGGAATGGGCTCCCCGGGGAGGTGGTAAAGTCGCCGTCCCTGGTGCCCTGGCGCTGTTCAAGGCAAGGTTGGACGTGGCGCTTGGTGCCATGGTCTGACCTTGAGCCCCGTGGTGAAGGGCTGGACTTGATGACCTATGAGGTCTCTTCTAACCCTGATGGTACTGTGATACTGTGCTACTGAAAACAGATGTCAGACAGTTTATGGAAATGATAGCAAGAATGACGAGGATGACTTAGGACCATTTTTGCCCCTGTTACAGGCATGGACACGCACAGGTGTATTTTTTAGTCACCTGATGATAACAGTTTGCATTCGAAATGATAGCTGATAGTTCCTGGCTGGGGTATTCACCATCGCCTTGCTGGTTAATTCCTTCTACAGATTAGGCAGCAATGACTTTTGCACTCCCTGCTCAGTGGCAAAAAGAAAAAGAGGGAGATTGCTAGGACATAGCAGAGATGCCAGTGCCACTGACCATGGGTGGAAACTTATACAGACACAGAAGGCACCAAGCAGGACAGACTAGAACTCAGATGCATTGCCTCTCACAGCGAGGGTGTAGGCACTGAGATCCACATTGCAAGTCACTAACCAGATTCTGGACTAGGAACAGGGAATGATAGAGCTTGTAGGCTAATGCCAGTCAGCTCCTTCCCCCAATAACAGATAAAGACAGGACTAGCATAGAAGTTTACTGGAACAGCTGCTAATTGCATGAACTGAGCCTTGTGACAATTCTGACTTTCCCCTTTTCTGAGAATACCATGGGATTGTTATCTTCTTGGATTTTCTTTGCTTTTCTTGAAATTCCTATAGCTGATAGATATTTAGGGTAAGATAAGTTAAGACTAAGGGTTTGTAGTTTTGGGAACTTAGGACATAAGGATGTTATGGGATGTTTTTCTTGGGTACATCTAGGCATTATTGAAAAGGGGAATATGGGTTAGAGGACAGTAGGATAGCAGAAGAAATCTTTTCCTTTTCGGGATTTTTCTAATCACAGCATACAGACTAGGCCAGTGGATCTGCTAGCCTAGGCAATGGATGTGTCTGCATTTGTTCTTGTATCTGCTTGTGTTTGACCATTTATTTTCACAGGCCTTGATGAAGACCAACCTGATTATGACCAACCTGTTTTTTCCTAAAGTGAGCAGAAGTCTTGCTCAGATGGCAGAACTGTGAAAGGACTAGAAAGAAGCACTGACATGATGATTGTATTTGTATGGATCTTTAAGGTTTGGACCATGGCTAATGAATTTGGGTATTTTTACGAGTTTTCAGTGATTGTGGTTTAACGGAATAGGTTCAGTTTAACAGCTTTGTAAAGGCCAAAGCCCACTCAAATTGGCATAAGATGGCAATGTGACTTTTTCTCTTGCAAGGGCCCTGAAAGAGATTAAAAAAAAAAAAACACTGCCCTAAATTCTGAAAGCAGATGAAGAACTGTGGGAAAAGGCCTAAGTAGAATAGACTGATAGTAACATCTAGGGCATATCTTTGTATTGTATTTAGAGGTCTGTAGTTCTTAAGCACAATAGTCAGACACAGCTCATAGCTAAGGAGTGTAATGAGAACATCGAGTGAATCCAGAACTATGGGAGTCTGAGAAGAATACTCGACAGCTGAGTGATCTGCGAGACTGCAGCGTCGACTGCCACACAGAGCCAGCGCAGACGTGGCACACCTGCACTCTCCTGTGACTGTGATGTTCGTCTGCACTTTTGGGTTTCTGAACGAATGGCTTACTGTCGCTTGCAGAAATAGCTTTTGGGATTGTTAGCTAAGCTTGGGTTGTTAGCTTGCCAGACTAATGCTACTGATGAAAGCTCTAACAGGTTTATTCCTTTTGATTGCAGCACTGTTGATTTGTAGCTGCACCATTCACCCCTGTGTTAAACAGCCTATGATAACTTCCTTAGCAATGAGGGCAGACACTGCGGTTCAAACGACAGTGACAAGGCCCATGTTAGACCCTTAGGTGCTTTTGGAGCAAACAATTGGCGTTATGGTGTTAAAGCATCAAGAACGGGCCGAGGTCATCTGTTGTGGAACAACAGAACCGCTAAGGCACTTCCCACTGGTGTGTTCCTTATTTGTGGTGATAGAGCCTGGCAAGGCATACCAAAGAACGTTTATGGAGGTCCACGTTATCTGGGTAAACTGACAATGTTTGCCCCTCATCTTAGTCAGCTCAGGGACCTAGCCCGACGCCGGCCTAAGCGATCTCTAAAATTGAGTCCTAATTGCAATGACAACGTTCAATTGTTATCCACAGCTGCTCGTGTTGCCTTAGCTGTATTTCTACCAGGAGGAGCAGCTGGAAAAGCATTAGTACAGCTAGAGAGACTCGCGTGTTGGTCAGCAAAACAAGCCAATGTCACCACAAAGGTTTTAGGACAACTATTGGTTGATCAAAATAGCCTTCGTCATGCCCTATTGCAAAATCGAGCAACCGTTGATTTTCTTTTGCTAGCCCAAGGACACGGCTGCCAGGACTTTGAAGGGATGTGTTGTCTGAATTTATCAGATCATGGTGAGTCCATTCACAAGAGTATAACCTGGTAGAAAGGCCGTATTGACAAGATCAAAAAGGAAACATCGACTTTTGATGACTGGTTGCAGAACCTGTTTGGGACAATCCCGGGGTGGTTAAGCAGCTTATTAGGAGAAGGCTTACGGTTATTTGTTATTTTCATAATAATTCTGCTATGCGCTTGTATTGTCTTTGCTTGCATTAAGAAGAGCTTAACTAAGGTAGTTAGCCAGGTGTGGGTTGCTCAAAAGAAAAAGAGGGAATTGTGGAAGAATTTCTCGCCAGTCGAGGACATAAAGTCATAAACATGGGTAACTGGCGCTGAGAACGTCCTTGGTTCCCAGCGAGGCTAGGAAATCGAGATGTAAACAACTGAGCACCCCACACACAGCTGCAGTGGGCAGAGACTAGATAACCAAGGGGGCTGGAGTGGGTGGTCTGGGAGGCTGACCCTTAGAATGTTGTGATAAGTTAACCTATGCACACCTTACATGTAACTCTGGACCCTCTGACTGTAACCAATCTTAAGCTGAGCACGCCTCTTGCTAGAATGCATATAAGTCACTGTATCACGGAAATAAAGTGGATTTGACCATCTAACCATATTGGTGAACAAAGAGTCATCTTCCCATAGCGCTCCACCGAACGTGATTCCCAACAAAACCTCTGCACGATGTGACTCGTAAGAGAAACAATTTTGAGTGGGGACCTGAACAACAAGCAGCCTTTGATCAGATCAAACGAGAAGTAGTCCATGCAGTGGGCTTGGGACCGGTGAGATCTGGTCCAGACATTAAGAACATTCTGTACACAGCTGCCAGTGACAATGGTCCAACTTGGAGCCTTTGGCAGAGAGCTCCTAATGAGACACGTGGTCATCCACTTGGTTTCTGGGGACGTTGTTACAGAGGTTCAGAGACAAATTACACTGCAACTGAGAAAGAGATACTAGCAGCCTATGAGGGAGTGAAAGCAGCTTCTGAAGTGATTGGAACTGAGTCACAATTGCTTTTAGCTCCTAGACTGCCAGTTCTTAATTGGATGTTCAAGGGCAAAGGTTCATCACCACATCATGCCACAGATGCAACCTGGTCTAAATGGATGGCTTTGATAACCCAACGAGCACGAATGGGTAATCTTGACCGACCTGGTCTGGTGGAGGTGATCACCAACTGGCCGGAAGGCACAGACTGTTCCAAACCTCCAGAGGAGAAAATAATTCGTGCTGAGGAAGCTCCTCCCTATGGTGATCTCTCTGATCAGGAAAAGAACTATGCTTTGTTCACAGATGGTTCCTGTCGTCTTGTTGGGAACAAGCGAATATGGAAGTCAGCGGTTTGGAGTCCAACCAGGAGAGTTACCGAAACGAAAGATGGCGAAGGAGAATCCAGTCAGTTCGCTGAGGTAAAAGCTGTCCAACTTGCTCTTGATGTGGCTGAACGTGAGAATTGGCCTATCCTTTACCTCTACACCGACTCGTGGATGGTAGCCAATGCTCTATGGGGTTGGCTGAAGGACTGGAAGAAGAATGGTTGGCAGAGGAAAGGAAAGCCTATTTGGTGTGCTGATCTATGGCAGGACATTGATGCACGGCTGGAGAAAATTCCAGTGAAAGTGCGGCACGTAGACGCACACATGCCTAAGAGCAGAGCCACTGAGGAACATCAACATAACCAGAAGGCAGATCAAGCTGCTAAGATTGCTCAAGCTGATACCAACTCTGAACTTGACATTGACCTTGATTGGAAACACCGAGGTGAGCTGTTCTTAGCTCGGTGGGCCCATGATTTGTCTGGACATCAAGGCAGAGATGGAACATACCGATGGGCTCGCGATAGGTCAATTGACTTGTCCATGGACGCTATCACCCAAGTCATCTATGACTGTGACATTTGTGCTGCTATTAAGCAGGCTAAGCGAATCAAGCCCTTATGGTATGGTGAGAGATGGTCAAAGTACAAGTATGGTGAAGCCTGGCAGATTGACTACATCACTTTACCTCGATCTCGTTCTGGCAAGCAGTATGTGCTAACGATGGTAGAAGCCAGCACTGGATGGTTGGAAACCTATCCAGTTCCACATGCTACTGCACGTAACACCATTGTTGGTTTGGAGAGACAAATCTTGTGGAGACATGGAACTCCAGAGAGAATCGAGTCAGACAATGGTACTCATTTCAAGAATAATCTTGTAAAAAAGTGGGCCAAAGAGCATGGTATTGAATGGATCTACCACATACCCTACTATGCACCAGCTTCAGGGAAGATTGAACGCTACAACGGTTTGCTGAAAACCACCCTCAAAGCCATGGGGGGTGGAACTCTGAAAAACTGGGACAAACATTTAGCACAAGCTACCTGGTTGGTAAATAGTAGAGGTTCAGTAAACAGAGCAGGACCTGCACAATCAGATTTGGTCCAAACAGTAGACGGTGATAAAGTTCCTGTTGTACGTGAAAAGAATCTGTTAGGGAAAACTGTTTGGGTATTTTCTCCTTCGGGCGAAGGGAAACCTGTCCGAGGGGTGGTTTCTGCTGAAGGTCCTGGTCATACATACTGGGTAATGCAGGAGAATGGTGAAATCCAGTGTATTCCACAGAGAAATTTAACCTTAGCTGAGAGAGTTTAAATCCAAGCTGTTAGGAGTTTTCTGTTCTAGGTAACATTGGCGCCCAACACTGAGAGAATCTACGATAGAATCTACAGTATGTGAGCACGAACCCAACGTCACCTGGGAGTCCCTGTTCTGAGCTTTTGAATCACCTGCATCTGATTGAAGTGTGAACTGAACTTGTATATATATATATATATTGTCTTAGTGTAAATATTGATTTAGATTAAATAAGATAATTCTCAGCGATACTCTGAGCGAAGTAGACAGGGGTGGATTGTGCTAGTTTGAAGCAAGCTAGAATGTTTTGGTAAAAGAACTAGATAACGGGCAGTGAAATGAAAACAACTGATGTCAACTTCTCTCACAGTCACGCTGAGAACTCTGGGAAGAAGAAAGACTTTTTCTCCATTTTGTTTTCTCACTCTTGCTTTTGCCTTAGACCTGGTCACATCTCAGTAACCTTGCTCCTACTAACCTTGCTCCCTAACCTCTTGGCTGCACCTCTCTTCTTCCTGAGAACTGGGGTAAGGTTGAGAGGGGCCGGGGGAGGTGTTGGGGTGGTTTGAAAGCCCCTCCTGGGGACTCAGGTTTCTGGGAGGGGAGTTGTGCTTTTGTATTGTTTATCCTTTGTATATTTCTGTATATAATTGTATATAACTGTATATATTGTAAATAGCTGCTTGTAAATTCTGCTAGCTGTAAATAAATTGCTTCATCTATATTCCCAGGGTCCGTCTGAGTTAGCTGGGGCAAATACAAAGTGTGGGGGGGCGGGGTAACCCCCAAACCATCACAACATCATTGTATGTGGTGAGACAGCAGAGGAGGTCTTCAAGAACGGTGAGAAGATTATTAATATCCTGTTGGATGCTGGTTTTGCCATTAAGAGAAGCAAAGTGAAAGGGCCTGCCAGAGAAATCCAGTTCCTAGCAGTTCAATGGCAGGATGGCTGAGGCCACATCCCTATGGATGTGGTGAATAAAGTGGCCACTATGGTGGAACCCACTACCCAGAAGGAGACACAATCCTTCCTGGGGTTTGTGGGCTTTTGGAAGATGCACATTCCCAGGTACAGTCAAATTGTGAAACCCCTGTTTGACGTCACAAGGAAAAGAAATTACTTTGAGTGGGGACCTGAGCAGCAGGTGGCATTTGACCAGATCAAACGAGAGGTGGTCCATGCCATGGCCTTGGGACCAGTTCAAACTGGCTCAGAGATTAAGAACATTCTCTACACAGCAGCCGGTGAGAATGGTCCTAGCTGGAGCTTATGGCAGAAAGCTCCTGATGAAACACGAGGCCACCCACTCGCGTTCTGGAGCAAGGCGTACAAAGGCTCAGAGGCCAATTATACCCCCACAGAGAAGGAAATCCTAGCTGCCTATGAGGGAGTTAGAGCTGCCTCTGAGGTGATTGGGACAGTCACCACTCCTTTTAGCTCCAAGGCTTCCAGTCCTGACTTGGATGTTTAAAGGGAAAGGTTCAACTCCGCACCATGCCACAGATGCCACTTGGAGTAAGTGGATGGCTCTGATAACTCAGAGGGCTAGGATGGGGACTCTCGAGCGCCCTGGCATTGTGGAGGTCATCACCAACTGGCCAGAGGGCACTGACTTTGGAAAGCCAGCAGAAGCGAAGGCAGTGACCCGTGCTGAGGAAGCCCCCCCATACAGTGACTTTCCTGAGGAGGAAAAGGCATATGCTCTGTTCACAGATGGATCCTGCCGTCTTGTAGGCAGCAAGCGGAGATGGAAGGCTGCTGTCTGGAATCCTACACGCAGGGTTGCAGAGGCAAAAGATGGAGAAGGTGAATTCAGCCAGTATGCTGAGGTAAAAGCCATCCAGCTGGCCCTGGACATTGCAGAGCGAGAACAGTGGCCAATGCTATATATCTACACTGACTCATGGATGGTAACAAATGCCTTATGGGGGTGGCTGAAGGAATGGAAGCAGAATGACTGGCAGAGAAAAGGGAAGCCTATTTGGGCTGCTGATCTCTGGCAAGACATTTCTGCACGCCTGGACAAACTACCAGTTAAAATCAGACACATCAGTGCTCACATCCCAAAGAGCAGAGCCACTGAGGAGCAGCAACATAACCACCAAGCTGACCTGGCTGCCCACATCTCCCAGATAGACCTGGACTGGAAATACAAAGGTGAACTGTTCTTAGCTCGGTGGGCACATGACTCTTCTGGCCACCAAGGAAGAGACGCCACATACCAATGGGCCCGAGACAGGTGGTCCATGGACATACCCATGGATGCCATAGCTCAGGTTATCCATGACTGTGACATCTGTGCTGCCATAAAGCAAGCCAAGAGCATGAAGCCTTTGTGGTACGGGGGACGGTGGTCAAAGTACAGGTATGGGGAGGCCTGGCAGATCGATTACATCACTCTGCCTCGGTCTTGCAGTGGCAAGCAGTATGTGTTAACCATGGTGGAGGGAAGCACAGGGTGGCTGGAAACCTACCCAGTACCTCATGCTACTGCCCGTAACACCATTGTGGGTCTGCAGAGCCACATCCTGTGGAGACATGGTACCCCAGAGAGAATAGAGTCAGACAAAGGGACCCATTTCAAGAACAACCTTGTAAGCAACTGGGCAAAAGAATATGGGATAGAATGGGTTTACCACATCCCATACTACCCACAAGCTGCAGGAAAGTTTAAGTGCCACAATGGCCTGCTGAAAACCACCCTGAAGGCTATGGGAGGTGGAACTCTCAAAAACTGGGAGAAGCACCTTGCAGAAGCCACTTGGCTGGTGAACAGCAGGGGATCGGTCAACAGAGCTGGTCCTGCTCAGTCTGCCCTACTGCCCATAGTTGAGGGAGATGGAGTTCCTGTAGTCTGTGAAAGGAATCTACTGGGAAAGACTGTATGGGTTGCTCCTGCTTCTGGTGGGGGAAAACCTATCAAAGGGGTGGTATCTGCAGAGGGTCCTGGTCACACATACTGGGTAATGCTTGAAACTGGTACTATCGAGTGTGTCCCCCAGAGAAATCTCTCTTTAGCTGAAAAGGTTTAAAAGCTCAGAGTTGATTCCATGTATTCCAGGTATACCAGGTATTCCATATTATCCTGTATTATAGTTGTATAATATTTGTATCATAGTTGTGTAATAATTGTATTATAGTTCATAAGGGGTTATAAGTTATTTTTCCTAGTTACACCCTCACCACAACATGTGCAATCAAATCCATACCACCCAAGCAGCTATCCAGAGAAAGTCCTACAGCATCACATCACAATGAGGCGTCCGACAGAACCTACACCACACCATCAGCTATCCAGAGAAGTCCTACAGAATCACATCACAACGAGGCATCCAACAAAACCCTGCACCTGATTCACAGTATCACAGTATCATCAGGGTTGGAAGAGACCTCACAGATCATCAAGTCCAACCCTTTACCACAGAGCTCAAGGCTAGACCATGGCACCAAGTGACACGTCCAACCTTGCCTTGAACAGCCCCAGGGACGGCGACTCCACCACCTCCCCGGGCAGCCCATTCCAGTGTCCAATGACTCTCTAAGTGAAGAACTTTCTCCTCACCTCCAGCCTAAATTTCCCCTGGCGCAGCCTGAGGCTCTATCCTCTCGTTCTAGCGCTGGCCACCTGAGAGAAGAGAGCAACCTCCTCCTGGCCACAACCACCCCTCAGGTAGTTGTAGACAGCAATAAGGTCACCCCTGAGCCTCCTCTTCTCCAGGCTAAACAATCCCAGCTCCCTCAGCCTCTCCTTGTAGGGCTTGTGCTCGAGGTCTCTCACCAGCCTCGTCGCCCTTCTCTGGACACGCTCAAGCATCTCGATGTCCCTCCTAAACTGGGGGGCCCAGAACTGAACACAATACTCAAGGTGCGGTCTAACCAGTGCAGAGTACAGGGGCAGAATGACCTCCCTTCTCCTGCTGACCACACCATTCCTGATGCAGGCCAGTATGCCATTGGCTCTCCTGGCCACCTGGGCACACTGCTGGCTCATGTTCAGGCGGGTATCAATCAGCACCCCCAGATCCCTCTCTGTTTGGCTGCTCTCCAGCCACTCCAACCCCAGCTTGTATCTCTGCATGGGGTTGTTGTGGCCAAAGTGCAGCACCCGGCACTTGGAGCTACTGAACGCCATCCCACTGGACTCTGCCCATCTGTCCAGGCGGTCAAGGTCCCGCTGCAGAGCCCTTCTGCCCTCCAATCTAGTCACATCTGCCCCCAGCTTAGTGTCATCTGCAAACTTGCTGATGACCGACTCCATGCCCTCATCCAGATCATCTATGAAGATGTTAAAGAGGATGGGGCCCAGCACTGATCCCTGAGTGGCACCAGTAGTGACTGGCTACCAGCTGGATGTGGCATCATTCACCACCACTCTCTGGGTCCGGCCCTCCAGCCAGTACCTAACCCAGCATAGAGTGTTGCCATCCAAGCCACGGGCTGATAGCTTAGCCAGCAGTTTGCTGTGGGGGACAGTGTCCAAGGCCTTCCTGAAGTCCACATAGACCACATCCAGAGGCCTCCCCATATCCACCAAGCAGGTCACCTGATCATAGAAGGAGATCAGGTTAGAAAGGCAGGATCTGCCCTTCCTAAACCCATGCTGGCTGGACCTGAGCTCTTTGCCATCCCTCGGGTGTGCTCTTATCACCCCCAAGATAACCTGCTCCATCAGTTTCCCTGGCACTGAGGTCAGGCTGACGGGTCTATAGTTCCCAGGTTCCTCCATCCGACCCTTCTTGTGGATGGGGATCACATTGGCCATTTTCCAGTCTCCTGGGACCTCTCCGGTGAGCCAGGACGGCTGGAAAATGATGGAGAGTGGCTTGGCCAGCTCAGCTACCAGCTCTCTCAGCACCCTGGGATGGATCCCATCTGGTCCCATGGACTTGTGGGTATCCAGATGGCTCAGCAGGTCCTGAACTAATTCTTCATGAATTTCCAGGGGAAAACACCGCTCCCTGACCCCATCCCCCAGTTCAAGAGGCCCCTTGCCTCCTCCTCCCTCCTTACTGTTGAAAACTGAGGCGAAGAAGGCATTCAGAACCTCAGCCTTTTCTTTGTCGTCAGTTATAGTGTTCCCCTCCCGGTCCAGTAAGGATTGGAGGCTCTTCTTGCCCTTTTTTTTAGCATTGATAAATTTATAAAAGTGCTTTTTATTATCTTTCACGGAAGTGGCCAGCCTAAGTTCTAGCTGGGCCTTAGCCTCTCTAATTTTTCTCCTGCATAATCTGGCTACTTCCTTAAACACGTCAGGAGAAGCCTTCCCCTCCTTCCAAAGGTGATACACCCTCTTTTTTTTCCCCAATTCCTTCAGGAGCTGTTTGCTCATCCAGGCTGATTGCCTTCCCCGACAGCTCATCTTTTGGCACATGGGAACTGCCAGTTCCTGTGCCTTCAAGAGCTCCTGTTTAAAGTAGGTCCAACCATCCTGGACCCCTTTGTTCTCGAGGACTGCTGCCCAGGGGACTTTGGAAATAAGTTTCTTAAGCAAATTGAAGTTTGCCCTCCGAAAGTCCAAGGTGTGGATTTTGTTGTAGTGCCTCCCTATCTCCCTGCATATTGAAAACTCCACTATCTCGTGATCACTACACCCCAGGCAGCCTCCCACTGTCACATCTCCTACCAGCCCTTCTCTGTTGGACAGCAGCAGGTCAAGCTGAGCTTGACTCCTAGTAGGCTCGCTTAACAGCTGGGTCATGAAGCTGTCCTCCATGCACTCCAGAAATCTCCTGGACTGCCTCTTCTCTGCTGAATTAAGTTCCCAGCAGATATCTGGCATCTTAAAGTCACCCACAAGGACAAGATCTGATCTTGAGACAGCCTCCAACTGTTTGTAAAATATCTCATCTGTTTCCTCATCCTGGTTGGGTGGTCTATAACAGACTCCAACCAGGATGTCAGATTTATTAGTCCTCCCTCTTATTTTAACCCACAAGCTCTCAACCCCTTCGTCCCTCACCTCAAGCTCAGTGGCATGGTGTGACTCCCTAATATACAGGGCCAGGGTTTAATGGAATAGATTCCGTTTAGCTTCTTTTTGTAAAGGCCAATGCCCACTCAGATTGGCATAAGATGGCAATGTGACTTTTGTCTCTTGCAAGGGCCCTGCAAGGGATAAAAAACACTGCCCTAAATTTTTAAAGCAAATGAAGAACTGTGGGAAAAGGCCTAATAAAATAGCCTGAATGCAACATCTAAGGCATATCTTTGTACTGTATTTAGAGGCTAGTAGTTCTTAAAGCACAATGAACAGACACAACTCATAGCTAAGGAGTGTGATGAGAACATCAAGATTTCTGAGAACTACAGAGTGAATCCAAAACTATGGGAGTCTGAGGAGAAATATTGGACAGCTGATTCGTCTGCAACTCTACAACATCGGCTGCCACACTGAACCAACAAAGACATGGCACACCTGCACTCTCCTGTGACTGTGATGTTTGTCTGGACTTTTTGGTTTTTGAACGTTTGACTTACTGTCGCTTGCAGAACAGGCTTTTGCAACTGTTAGCTGAGCTTGGGTGGTTAGTTTGCCAGACTATTGCCACTAGCAAAAAGGCTCTTAACAGATGCATTCTCTTAACTTTAGCATTGTTGACCTGCACTTGTGTCATTCATGCCTGTACCAAACACAGCCCATATAAGATCGGACGTGGTTTGCTCAAAAGAAAAAGAAGAAGGTATTGTGGGAGAGTTCTCCCGCAGTGGGGCATGAGCTGTAAACATGAGGGAGATGTCCTTGAGCTCGCAGGCTCCAAGGAAGCTAGGCTGTGGACTGTGAGCAACCCACGCACACCTGCAGAGGGCTGGACCCTGCTGGCCCCTGGGGTGGACACAGCTCCAGGGGGCTGACCCTGCCAGCCCCCTGGGGTGGAACCACAGGTTGTTTTGCTACAGGGTAACCTATCTGCACCCTGCACGTGGCTTTGGGCCAATCTGTACTGTCCACTTGTGCCAGCCCCAGGCTGGCTGGATACACCTCCTCTGAGCACTATATAAGACACCCTAATAAAATTGTACTGATGCATAGCAAGCTGCTGAGTTGACTCTTCAGTGCCCCGATCCATGTCTCACCACCCTCCGGACCCTGACAGGAAGCCTCCTGTTCTGGTTGCTGCTTCTGGCTTCTGGGGTTTTGGGTGTTCTCTTTTCCACTGGGATGGCAGTGGGACAAGGAGGGATGAGGGAGTAGTTTTCTGGCTTGGGCTTTTGGCTCACTTGCTTCTGCTTGCTGATGCTTTGCACTGTGTTTTTTCTGCAAATAGGCTAAGGTAATTAAGCATTTTGTACTATGTTTATCTGATTTTTCTCAGTAAACTCAATTCTTATCTCACTTTTTTTGTGTCTCAATCGTGAATTTTTGTGTGTTACTTTTCCCTCACTTCTGTGTTAGGAAAATAGACAGGTTAACCTGTTGGTTCAGTTTGACCAGTTTTGTTCTGATTTAAACCATTACATGCAGTTACGTTCAGAACAATCACAATTTATTAACTAAGATACCCCTCGATCTTTAAGTCAATATATGTTTTAGTCACAGTATCACAGTATCACAGTATCACCAAGGTTGGAAGAGACCTCACAGATCATCAAGTCCAACCCTTTACCACAGTGCCCAAGGCTAGACCATGGCACCAAGTGCCACATCCAACCTTGCCTTGAACACATCCAACCTTGCCTTGAACATCCAACCTTGCCTTGAACAAGTTTTTTTCTCTAATATTTATCTAAAGGAATTGGATAACAACAGAGATACAATCAGCACTTCAGACTTAAAAACTCTGCTAAGTAGCAAAATAAGACACAGTAGTTCTGATAAAATACAGGAGAGAATATAATTTTGATCGAGGCTCACAAATGACCAATAAATAGCAGTATGGTAAAAAATGTATGTAGAAGACAGGACATCAATATATTGTGATCTCTGGACTATGTTCATGTCATGAAACAGGAAAAGCACTATCTGCATATAAAAAGGTGTGATGGTTTCGGTGTTCCCCACCCCCCCACACTTTTAGGTAAAAGGTAATACAGAAATACAACTCCCCTCCCAGAAACTAGAGTCCCCAGGAGGGGATCTCAGTCACCCCTCTCAACCTTACCCCAGTCCCAAAGAAGAATAGAGGTTCGTACAGAGGTTAGGAAGCAAAGTGGGTTAGCCCAAAATGGAGGGTGTGTTAGAGAGATGCAGCTCAGCCATCAGCCTGAGCAAGCATGATGCCAAGTGTGTTATGTAACGTTTTTATTTCTTGTTCCTATACTTCTCAGCAAGACTGTGAGCAAAGTAGACATCACCATTGTTTTCTTTTCACAGCCTGTAATCTAATCCTTCTCATCAAAACATTCTAGCCTGCTTCAAACTAGCACAAAAGGTAAGAGGAAAAACAATACTGTAAGTTAGTTCAAAAGAAAGGTCCGGTTTTCTCTTGCTGCAAGCCTCTTTAGGAGTCTGATTAACAGTCCCTTGGGAGGCGGTCCTGAAGGGTCACTGAAGTACAGGAAGGCTGTTGAAGAGGGAAGTCTTAAATGTACAGGAGCAGGCTGTCCCCATGTGCAAAAGACCAGTCAGGAGGGAACAAGGCCAGCCTAGCTGAATAGATATTTGGTTGCAACTCAGGGTAAAAAATGAGAGTCTATGGTCATTGGAAGAAGCAGGCCACTCAGGAGGACAAGGTTTTCATAAGGCTATGCAGGGAAAAAATTAGAAGGGCCAAAGCCCAAGTAAAAATTAATTTGTCTTCAGCTGTTAAAGAGAACAGGAAACCCTTCTATAAATATATTGCAAACAAAAGGACTAAGGAGAATCTCCATCCTCTGATGCAGGGAGGGAACACAGTGGTAAAGGATGAGGAAAAGGCTGAGGTATTTAACGTCTTCTTTGCCTCAGTCTTTACCAGTAAGACCACTTGTTTGCTGGATACCCAGCCCCCTGAGCTGAAAGATAAGGGTGGGGAGCAGAATAAAGCCCACATAATCCAGGAGGAGATGGTTAGTGACCTGCTGCACCACTTACACATACACAATTCTATGTAGCCAAATAGCATGCACTCAATAGTACTGAGGGAACTGGTGGAAGCACTCACCAAGCCACTTACCATCATTTATCAGCAGTCCTGGCTAAGTGGGGAGGTCCTTGATGACTGGAGATTAGCAAATATGACAGCCATCTACAAGGGCTGGAAGGAGGACCCGAGGACCTACAGACCTGTCAGCCTGATCTCAGTGCCAGGAAAGGTCATGAAGCAACCAGGTGATCAGGCCCAGTCAGCATGGGTTCATGAAGGGCAGGTCCTGCTTCATGAACCTGAACTCCTATGACAAGGCAACACACTTTGGGCAAATTTCATGCTATAGGATAAATTATTTTGGTTTTCTCTTTTGCCACTGAGTATTATTGTCCTCAGCAAATATTAAAAATGGGTTTTTTTGGTAAACAAAAGCATGCTCTTGTTTACCTGAAAAGCCTCTCTTAGCCAGCAAAGTTGCCATGCTAACATCAGCCCATGAGAGAAGCTGCTGCGGAAAGGTGAAAGCTGCAGACACCTGCTGCCAGATGCGAGCCAAAAGCCCTTTGTCCCATTGTGGCCATTTGAGCTGATTTTTTTAGCTCAGACGTAGGGGAGAGGTGAACGTTCCAGGGATAGGCCATATAATGGCAACAATGGATAAGTTAATATAATTTCATTGGAGCATCAAGAGTTTAATGTCTAGAAGCACAGTTTATTCTTTCCCTTTTGCAGGCTTCTGCTGCTTGAGCTGCTTCGCTGCCGCTTGACCCCTCCCCCATCTCCCTTAAGGTTATTATATTTTGTTTTCTTCTCTAGTAGTTTACCTCTCTTTATACTGTTATACTTACACTATAAGAAATACAATTTAATCTTTCACTGACTTTCAAAAAAAAAAAAAATCTGTGTTGTGGTGAGTTTATTCTCCCGGGGGTAGTGATCCACCCTAACCTGGGACATTAATTTTGGCATCCAACGTGGGGCACGATCTTGGTTTGGCTTTTAGCGGAGGTTGGGGATTTTGTTATGAATGTTTTAGGGTTTAGGAATGTAGCTGAGGGTGTGCCATATGTTATACTGGTGTCAGAGACAAGGAGTTATTTGGAAGAGCTGAGTTACCCAGTGGCCTGCCCAATATGTTTGAACTTGATGTTTTTGGCTGTTATTGTAGGTCTGGTTGTAGTTTGGAGACAAGAGAGATGCAGGAACAAACAGGCTACAAGTGAGGTTTTTACCTTTTCCAGAGGCAATAGCAGGGATCTAGGGGTTAAAGACACAGTCTGCGATCGAGGTGGGGGAGGGAAGGCCACGTCACCGGGCAGACAGATTGCTCGCAGAGCAGCAAAACGTCCTGCCTCAGGACCTTTGAAAGGAGAAAAAATGGTTGGACATGGCCCATACCCCACTGACCCTGAAGCGTGGAGGCAGGAAACAATCTGTTTCCCGTTATACCAAATAGAACGGAGGAAAGTAAAGGTAGAAGCGATGGAACCCCTGCAGAAGTGCAGTCACAAAGGGTGGTGGCGCCGGATCTGGCAGCAGTTGGTGTGGGCTATGACAAAGTCACTTGGATGGATAAAATTGAGGAACTGGTTTGTGGAAAATGCAGCTCAAACGTTTTGATCTGTAGGAGGGTCGCTGACACCGGAGCCTCCGCTATTAGAGGGGCGGCTGAGGCAAAGGTTCTTTCGCCTACAACCAGGGGACCGGAAGCAGCACCGGGGGATGCGGCGGGGTCCTTGGAGGGCAAACCCACTAATGCCATCAAGCCTGCTAGATCTGCTGTTCCTGCCGTAGCCCCGCTTGTCTCTGCTGAGTCAGCTGCTGCTGCTGCTGCTGTGGGAAAGGGTCCTTCTGCCACAGTCTCAGCTCCACCACCATGTGAGGAAGAGAACCAGGCAGATAAACAAAATTTAAATGATCCAATGGAAGGCACCTCCCAGAGTAAGACACAGTTTACTTTAGACAAAGAAGTTCAGATAGATGGTAGTGAGCAGGAAGATTCAAATGCAAGAGTTAAGATCTCCCTTGCTCCGATTAAAACAAGGAGAAAAATGGCAGCTAGCCTTGGGGGTCGAGATAGCTCAGATGACAATGGAGATAAAATAGAGCAGGGTAACCCTTTTGCTGTGGTTGAGGAGCTTCAGAAGTCTGCTCAACTCATAAAGCAAAGGGAAGAGGATCCAGGAGAAGGTACATCGGCTCGTATGAAGGCTAGTATCCTTGTGGGTAAAAGGAATGGAAAGGCTAGAGCTAAGGGAAAATATACTCAGGAGACGAATGATAGTGATGATGAGGAGAAAGTCCCGTTGCCAAGGAAGGAGGTCAGGCATATTAGGCAAGATTATGCCCGGAAAGAGTGAGAACTCTTGATGAGCTGGCTAAACAGATGCTGGGATGGAGGCATGGATACCATAGAAATAAACCCTCGGACAGTGAGGCAGTTGGGAGTTTTCTCAAGAGACAATGGCAAAGATAAGCACTTAGGACATCTTGACAGCAATTCTAACCTCTGGTCACACGTATTGACAGCTGCGGTACTGCGGTACCCCAACAGGGATGATTTACCCTGGAGACCGTCATGCTGGAATACAGTTGAACAGGGGGTTTGTGGTGGAGGGTTACAAAGCCCTCTTGCAAAGCCCTCATTTAGACAGAATTGTGGCTCAAAAGACCATCAGTCGAGGAGTCAAAAGCCCACGGCACCAGCCCTGGGAACTGACTAAACCGCCGTTTCTAGCTGTGGGAAGATTTCTCCCCCAGAGGGACATAAAGTTGTAAACATGAGCCGTTGTTTTGGGAAAAGGACCTTGGATCTGAGACATTGTGAGCACCCTACGCACACCTGCTGGGGGCTGACCCCTGGGGTGGTACCACAGGTTGTTTTGAGTAAAAATTAGCCTATCTGTGAATTACTCATAACTTTGAACCAATCTGTATTGTTCATGTATGTCAGCCCAAGTTTGGCTGACACACCTCTTCTGAAACACTATAAAAGATACTGCATTGCCTTAATAAAGTACCCTTTTGCTTGCTTGCACCGCTCTCTCACACACTGTCATGGAGAGTAGCAAAAGCTCTCTAAGCTTTTCGCTATATTGTGTAGTTTCTAGTGCCTCACATTCAAGCCAGAAGCATCGAAAAACCAAAACAATCTTTCAGTCCCATGGGAAGATTTCTCCCTAGGGTAAGTGAAAAGGTAAACACCGGCCATGTTTTCCCTTCCACTTGACCTCGCTTTCCAGACAACAGGGTATTGTTTTGGTTAAGTAGAAACGACTATCTCGGGCCTGCCCAGCACCTGCAGGTGGGCTGGCCTGAGGAGTGGTCTTTATATTGTTTGAGTAATATTATCCAATTATATAAATTGCTTACTGGTTTTTACCAATGTATGTGAACAACGTAAAAGTGGTCTGAATTGTGGGCTAGTCCTGTTTTGGAACATTATAAAAATGGTGGACAGGCCAGGATCGGGGCTCGTGCTGGCTCGTGCTCGTGCCCTTGCGCTCTTGCCCCAGCCTTCTGGGTCTGCCTCTTGCACTTCTGGGTTTTTCCAGCCTTTCTGGTTTTTTTCCCGGACTTAACAACAACAAACTGCTCGCCGATCTAGTCTCGCCTCGGGCGGACGCCGAGTCGCAGAGGCTAAAGCCTGCATGCCTGGACCCTCATCGGGAGAATGAGAGACTCCTGCCAAGCTACAGACTGTGAGTAGCTGACGAACTATTAACTCAAACCAAAACCTCAGAAGAACTCTCTTTAAACATCATAGACTCTTTAATTAGCCATTTTCGGAAATGTTACTTTGATCTCAATCAAAAAGAATTCACAGTGGTGGTGTAGTTTCGGGAAGAGGGAATCCGCATTCTTTGCAATAAATCACTGATAAAATAGTCAACGCCTCGCGTATTTTCCCCATAACTCTGCCGCGAAACTGCGTTCCACGACAGATTTGGTGTCAGAAGTGGGATTGAGGAACTGAAGTAACAGCCGAGTTTAAGAATGGCCCAGTTCGGAAGGAGTTCTCCCGCAGCAGGAGATGCCAGATCGCCAGATCTCACAGACACCCTGTATGCCAGATTAGCTTCGGTGTTTGAATCAGCTAATTTTAGGAAAGCTCTGACGGCAAGGGAGGATGAGCCGATAGAGCAAATAAATGTTAGGTCAGCTAATATAATCGTGTCTCTCTACGAAGCTTTTGGAGATATCGAGGGAGTTGACAAAGAAAGTTTTTTTGATCTGGGTGTTGGCGTGTTCAGATCACAAGTTGATATAGAGTCTTGCAGGCATGTTGCAGAGGCCTGGAGGCTGGAGGCAGAGGCGCATAAACGTGAGATAGAGACGTGCAAACGTGAGGCAGAGATGTATAAACAGGAGGTCAAAAAGCTGAGTGATGAGAATGCCCGGAAAGAATTGCATTTAGAGCAGGCGCGTCAAGAAATCAAGTCGTTGCAGAGTGAGAGAGAAGCTCTGTTGAAAGACGCTGTCAGGCGGAACTTGAGCTTTCGCGCAGAGCCCGCTGTGACTGAGGACAGGATGAGAAGTATGGAGGAAAAGTTAGACAGGTTACTAAGCCGAAAGTCACGGTCCGGGAGCACTTCCCGAACGCAATCAGCCGTTAGTTCCCGCGCGGACACACCGCAGCCGCGATCGCATATCGGGTCTCGGACAGAAACTCCGCAGCCCTCGACCCACCGTCGGGAGTCAACTGGTTATCTAGGCTTGCCAATTTTTACTCCGATATGTCCTGAGAAGTCACAGCAGCCCGTGGTTCGCCGGAAAGAGCCGGTAGCTACCCCCTCTCAGACCCAGGAGTTACAACTCTTGCATTCTTCGCCTAAAGTCTCGCGCGCCGATACGCCTTCCCACGAGCCCGATTTCTTTAAAATGTCTCCGGTGAGGCATCTTCCTCAGCCAATGAATCCCCAACCAGTGGCAGAGCCGTCCCTGTTGCCGCTAAAGCCATGCGGCTCGATACCGCGTCCGCGGGAGGTCCCCAGCCAGCCTACCTTGATGCCGGCTCCGGTCCCGGTGATTCCGCCGGAGCCTCGAACGCCTCCGCTGATGCAGGCACCCCAGACACAGCCGCAACCCCAGGCTTTGCAGTGTGGGTTGGCGGCACGCCCGCGGGCGCTGCTCCGGCAGCCCGCTTTGCCGCCAGTCCGGGCGGACACCGTGTTGCCTTCACAGCCGACTCTGCTTCAGCAACTGATCTTGCAGACAACCCCGTTTCCGACGGTGCAGCTGCCAGCACAGGAGCTTCAGACGACCCCGCAGGTCCCGGCGCTTCAGTCGCCGCCACCAGCAGTAACGCAGCCGATAATCCAGCCGCGGGTCCTGCAGCAGCAGTCGTCCGCAATGCCGCAGGCAGCAGCTACGGTGCCGCTTTTCCCGGCTCAACCGTCTCTTCAATCTCAGTCCGTCCCAGCGTTCCAGCAAGTCCCGATGCCGTCTCAAGTTCAACCATCGGCAGCGCCACCGCAGCCGCCATCTTCCCAACCATCTTCACAACAACAACAGCCGCCATCTTCTCAACCGCCACGCCCTGAGCAGCCAGCGCTAAGCACGCCTGCGCAGCGCCACACCGCGTTGCAGCCTGCAGTTGCGTCTATTGATAGCGACACGGAAGTGGAGGAGGTGCAACACAAAATGAAGTCCTACTCCGTAAATCCTCTCTTTGCGTCTGAAACTTCGCAAGGACCGAAAGGAGGCAAAACAACAACCACGAAAATAAAATCGTACACAGAAACGCAGATAGATGATCTTAGGGAAACTTATTCCCGCATGCCTAATGAATCCATAATTGAGTATGTGTATCGTGTGGTCCAAAGGGGGGCGGAAAGGATTATCTTATCTCGTGGAGAGGTGGGAAGAACTAACTGGGGACCCGAGGTATTTCTTGGGGATGGTCCTGAGGGAGACCTTGCGTTAAGTGCTAGGATTTTTCACTGGGCTAGTGCTTATGATTCTTCAGATAGGGGTGAACCTACAGAGTTTTGGATTAGATCCCCTGTTGAGCTAAATGAAGCATTTACTATGGTTGCCTGTATCCAAGCTGTGAATCATAAGGGGTTATATGCACATGCAATGGATGCTCCAGTAGAGCCACACAGGCTTGGACCCCTGATAAAGGGTATGCCTGGCTTCATAAAGGCTGAAGGTATTAGGATAAGGAGACAAATCGAGAATGCAATACAAAAGAATGAAGAGCAAGGGCAAAGCTCACAAAGTGTAGTACATCATCCTACATGGAGGGAAGTGCTTACAGAACTAGCCACTCTAGGGAGACAAATGGGTTATCATGATCCTTTATCTGTGCCAGAATCTGTCTTTCAGAAGGAAAAGCAGTCTGGAGGCAGGAGCAGCTCTGCATCACGAGGAAAACACCAAACGGTGCGGCATGCCTGGACATCTGGCAACCCCAATGAGAGTCCACGATCGAGCCCACGATCAAGTCCCAGGGGGAGCCCTGAGCTTAATCGTCGCTCTGAATCTGGAATAATGTGGGTACCGACTTCTCAAGGTAGAGGTGTGCTCCCACTGCAGGAACAGAAATATGCAGTGAAACCTCGTGATGTGTTTCAGAGGAAACAGATAGAGCGTGATCCTGTGAAGAATGAGATCATGTTTGAGATAAAAAAACTGTTAGAACAGATACTAAAAGGCAATGGTAACGGAAAGGTGAAGCAGAACCGTAAGAAAGGCTCTGCAAGCACGTCTCCTACCAAGTCAGGTTCTCCTGATCGGGGAGGAGATAAGAGCAAATCAAAAAACTAGGTGTGGCGATGAATGATTCAGGCCACACTCATCGCTCTGTTTCTGAATGTCGAAGGTCTGACAAACCTGAACCCTATATCATGATTCCTACTGGACCAACTAGAGCTGCTGTCAAATACCTAATAGATACAGGTGCACAAATTACAGTGCTAAATGCACAATTAGCAAAGCATCTGAAAATCTTGCCATCCCGGAGAAAGGTAAACATAACAGGTGTTACAGGACAACCTGAAACATGCTATTTAGCCAAAGCACAGCTGTGGCTACCTGGGGAAAAAAGAAGTACCCTGGTAGAGTTAGCATTGGCTTCGTGTAAACATAATATCCTTGGATTTGATGTTCTAGCAGGTAGAAGATGGCATCTTCCTGACGGAACATTATGGAGCTTTGGTGCTTATGAGGTGAGGAATAAGAGGCAAAGGTTAGTCTGTACTTGTGTTCGCTTGTTGCAAACAGCTCCTCCATTGCCAAAGTCACACATTACCTGTGTTGCACAGTATCCATTGCCAGCTGCAGCTAAGCGAGGTATCACTGAAGTGATAGCTGATCTTGAGAAGAGACGGATTATCACTAGAACTCATTCTCCTTACAATTCACCTGTTTGGCCAGTCCGAAAATCGAATGGCCGATGGAGATTGACGGTAGATTTCCGGAAGCTAAATAGTAACACTCCTCCTCTTACTGCAGCAGTTCCTAGTCTTTCATCCACAGTGACAGCAATTCAAGCGGCTTCTCACACCTGGATGGCGACTCTAGACGTGAAGGACATGTTCTTCATGGTGCCATTGAGAGAAGAGGACAAACCGCAGTTTGCTTTTACTTGGCAAGGTATTCAGTACACATTCAACCGTCTTCCACAAGGGTACAAACACAGCGCAACCATTGCACACAATGCACTTGCAGCTTTGCTTGACCACTGTTCAGCTTCCTAAGGATGTTAAGATGTACCATTACATTGATGATATCTTGGTGGGAGGGAATGATAAGGAGCAAGTTGGTGCAGTGGCTGAGAATATCCGAGAGCTGTTGACTAGCCAGGGTTTGACCATTCCAAAGGAAAAGTGTCAAGGTCCAAGTCAAGAGGTAAAATTCCTGGGATCATGGTGGATAGCAGGTGCAGTGTCTGTGCCAGACGACACTCTTCAGAGCATTGAAAAGGGCCAAATACCCCAAAATAGAAAAGAGTTACAACAGTTGTTGGGTACTCTGGGTTACTGGAGGAAACATATTCCAGGTTTCTCAGTAATTGCCCGTCCTCTGTATGATTTTCTTAAGAAGAACAAGCATTGGGAATGGACTCCAGAACATTCTGATAGCCTGAGGTTTCTCAAGGATGAACTAAAGGCATATCAGAAGTTGGGGCCCTTACACCCAAAAGATGCCCTGAGGGCTGAATGGGGTTTTTCCGCGAATGCCTCATACTGTGGAATTTTCCAGAGAGGACCCAATGGTCCTAGTAGAGCTCTCATGTTTTCATCAACAGCATTCAAAGAGGCCGAAATTCGGTACTCGGATTGGGAAAAGGGACTTCTTTCCCTAACTCGAGCTGTTAAGGAAGCAGAAAAGCTTCGTACTACACAAGATGTTGTAGTACAAGGCCCATTTCCTCTGCTAAAAGCGATCCTTAAAGGAACTCCTCCACCAGAAGGAATTGCCCAAAAGGCTACTGTTAGAAAGTGGTATGCCTATTTAGAGGGAATTTCACAGCTGATGCCGCTGAAAGAGGGACCTACAAAGGTATCCAAACTACAGCAACCCATAAATCCTGATAAAGCTCTGCTTAGTCAGCCATATAAGCCTTCTCCTATTCAGGTAGCCCCTGAGATGACTGCAGACTCCGACAAATCGGGAGTGTGGTTCACAGATGCATCCTCTCGGAGGGTAGGGGCGAAGTGGCACTACAAAGCCGCTGCCTTGGAGATTGCTACAGGCCAGACCATCACTGAAGAAGGTGATGGCAGTGCACAGGTAGGGGAGTTGCGTGCTCTTATAATAGCAGCCGAGAATGGAGCAACAACTATTTACACTGATTCTTATTCCACGTTCAAAGGCGCCACTGAGTGGATTTGCCAGTGGGAAGCGAATCAGTGGAAGGTGTCAGGTGCGGAAATCTGGAGAGTCGAAGACTGGAAAAGGCTATTAGAGATTGGCCGATCCAGACCCCTCAAGGTTGGTTGGGTAGAAGGGCATTCCAAAAAGCAAACACCAGCTACCACCTGGAATAATCAAGCTGATTTCCTGGCAAAGATCAACATAGTGGATGAGGACAAAGGAGAATGGTGGAGATTAGCTGAATGGCTTCATATTAAAGGAGGTCATTCAGGAAAGGCAGACCTTTACTTCGAGTGTAGGTCTAGAGGGTGGCCAGTTTCTATGAGTACCTGTAAGGAACTCATTTCATCTTGTCCACAGTGCAGAATCAGGCTTAAACAAAATCATCCCAATCTAGCTCCAGCACAGCATATCAGAGAGGACAAAAGGTTATGGAGTACATGGCAAGTTGACTATGTGGGTCCTTTAAAGCCCTCACACGGGAAGAAATACATACTGGTGGGGGTGGAAGTGGTTTCAGGATTAGTCATGGCTACAGCAACTAGTGCTGCCACAGGAGCTCAAACTATTGAGGTCTTGAAGCAGTGGTTTAGTGTCTTACCAATGCCAGAGTACATCCAAAGTGATAATGGATCTCACTTTACAGCATCTTCTGTACAAGACTGGGCTAAGGGTGAGGGAATTACATGGGTGTTCCATACTCCCTATTATCCTCAAGCTAATGGTATTGTAGAGAGAACAAATGCTCTGGTTAAGAAACATGCCATGGTATCCAAAGGTAATTGGGATAAACGCTTGCCATACGCAATTTTCATTGTGAACAACAGATGGGGTAATTATGGTAGTCCTAAAATAAGGGCATTTTGTCCTGACAATCCAGTAGAGAATGTTAGTCATCCACCAGATAAATCTCAGCACTCTCAACAGTCATTACACAAATTACAGGTGGGACAACCAGTAATGGTAAACTTACCTTCAATTGGAGTTGTGCCTATGACCCTGACAAAACCAAATGGGTTGTATGCTTGGGAAGCAACAGATGTAAGTGGGAAGACTCATCGTATCAGTGCACGATGGATTCTCCCAGACTTCTGAACTGCTTTGCATATACCAGGTTTTCTGCTTTGTAAATATTCAATAAAAGCTTTGTTTATTCAGGGGGGTGGGCATAAGTATTAAGTTATTTTGAATTAGAGTTATGCTTATGTATTAGTTATGTTAAGAGTTAGATGTAAGTTGTATTTCATTTTTGCTTTTTCCGATTCTTGGCTTAATGTGAGCCAGGGGGTGGAGTATGTCATGGAGAGTAGCAAAAGCTCTCTAAGCTTTTCGCTATATTGTGTAGTTTCTAGTGCCTCACATTCAAGCCAGAAGCATCGAAAAACCAAAACAATCTTTCAGTCCCATGGGAAGATTTCTCCCTAGGGTAAGTGAAAAGGTAAATACTGGCCATGTTTTCCCTTCCACTTGACCTCGCTTTCCAGACAACAGGGTATTGTTTTGGTTAAGTAGAAACGACTATCTCGGGCCTGCCCAGCACCTGCAGGTGGGCTGGCCTGAGGAGTGGTCTTTATATTGTTTGAGTAATATTATCCAATTATATAAATTGCTTACTGGTTTTTACCAATGTATGTGAACAACGTAAAAGTGGTCTGAATTGTGGGCTAGTCCTGTTTTGGAACATTATAAAAATGGTGGACAGGCCAGGATCGGGGCTCGTGCTGGCTCGTGCTCGTGCCCTTGCGCTCTTGCCCCAGCCTTCTGGGTCTGCCTCTTGCACTTCTGGGTTTTTCCAGCCTTTCTGGTTTTTTTCCCGGACTTAACAACAACAAACTGCTCGCCGATCTAGTCTCGCCTCGGGCGGACGCCGAGTCGCAGAGGCTAAAGCCTGCATGCCTGGACCCTCATCGGGAGAATGAGAGACTCCTGCCAAGCTACAGACTGTGAGTAGCTGACGAACTATTAACTCAAACCAAAACCTCAGAAGAACTCTCTTTAAACATCATAGACTCTTTAATTAGCCATTTTCGGAAATGTTACTTTGATCTCAATCAAAAAGAATTCACAGTGGTGGTGTAGTTTCGGGAAGAGGGAATCCGCATTCTTTGCAATAAATCACTGATAAAATAGTCAACGCCTCGCGTATTTTCCCCATAACTCTGCCGCGAAACTGCGTTCCACGACACACACACACACCCCGCACGGCTCGGGACGGCACGGTTGCAGTTAGCGCTTTGATCTGCATCAGCCTCTGGACAGAAACCAGTGCCCAGCTTGACCGCGCCCGCAGAGGCTCAGACAGCGCGCCCTGATCCACGATATTTAGCACTTTTCAGAACTGCATTCGGACAGTGAGTAACTGAGAAAAATTGATCTAAAGCCAGAATAATCTCTCAAAGCCTTCCAATGGAACTCTCTCAAGCCACAGACTCTCCTCCTAAATTCTTTCAAACTGTTGCTAAATTCCTGATTTCTTATACATAGTCATTCTGTAATTTAATTCGCAACCGCATATAAAGGATTTACGTGGGATAGTTATAAATAAGTTTGGGGAAGGGGATACCTAGTGTTTATAGCAATAAATTATTTAAATTCTTTCAAATTCAGCCTCGCATTTCATTCCCCAAAACCCAGACAAACTCCACTCCGCAACAGGGTTCAGTGCTTGTGAGAGATGACCATAAAAGGGCTAATCTATGGAGATTATGCGACAGAGGACCCTGATGAGGTACCTGTGAGCTGTGCTCTCCTAAAGAAACTTATTCAGCTCGCCGCCTCTAATTATGCCCATACATTGGCAAGTAAAATGGTGGGAAAAGATGATGAAACAACTCCTCTGACTGTGGGTGAGTTTGCTGATCAGATGAGGCAGATGGAAGATAGCCTTACATTTAATGCCATGGTGTCAACCATAAATACTATGACTGAAGAGATTAAAGATAGCATGAAACAACTCAAGGAGGAATTTAAAACCTCCATATCCCAGTTGGCAATGGACAATGACCTTTCTTCTTCGGCATCAGAGTGGGTACATGTCTCGGCCATCAGAGATAGATGTCCTCCCAAAAGACCAATTCAAACTAACTCACTCAGAAATAGACAACAACAGTCACATGGGTCTCTTTGGGTAATCTTACGTCACCAATTTGGTGAGAACATGGATAAGTGGGATGGAAAACCTACGTCACTTCTCTTAAAAAGAGTGAGCGAGTTGCAGAGTGAGAAGACTAAAAGAGTACATGCCTCGGTTTCCCCACATGACTCAGACAGTTCTGGCAATGATTCAGCTAATACCATTAAACACTGTGCCAACTGCATTTGCAATGGTCAACATTAGGGGGGCCCTGCCTCTTACCAGGTGGAGGCCAGGGACCAGGAAGATAATAAGATATACTGGAATGTATATGTTAAATGGCCTGGTACCTTGAAAATTCAGAAATATAGGGCTCTAGCGGACACAGGTGCACAATGTACATTGATGCCTTCAAATTGTAAAGGAATGGAGTCTATTACTATTTCTGGAATCACAGGAGGATCTCAAGAATTGACAAGGTTAGAGGCAGAGATAAGTCTGACTGAGAGTGATTGGCGAAGGCATGCCACTGTAATGGGTCCAAATGCACCTTGCATTTTGGGAATTGACTTTCTGAGAGAAGGGTGCTTCAAGGATCCCAAGGATTTTAAATGGACCTTTGGAATAGCAACTGTAGAAGCTGTTGGAGACAGAATGAAGTTGTCTGCTAGGTCAGAGCTCTCAGACGAGTCTGCAGTTGATGGACAGCATAATATAGAGGATGTGAAGTTGCCAATTGCCACTCAAACTGTACGTCACAGGCAATACAGAACAAACCGTGACTCTTTGGTGCCCATACATTGTGAAGAGATTTTTGCTAACAGGACATGAAATGATAAACATGAGCAACCCATGCTGGGAAGTGTCCTTGAGTCCGTCTTGGGAGTTAAGATACCAAGCGCTGGGTAGCATCCCCCACATGCAGCTGCAGGGGGTGGAGTGCCAGCTGCATGTGGGCAGAGTTAGCCAGCCCAAGGGGGCTGGGTTAGCCAGCCCTGAGGCTGATCCCTCAGAATGTTACTGTATATCACCCTATCCATGCCATGCTTGCAACCCTGGACCAACTGGATCTGTTCACATGTGCCAATCCTAAACTAAGTTTGTGCACACCTCTTTCAAGAAAGCATATAAGTCTCTGTAACATGAAAATAAATGGAAAATGACCATCTAACCATATTGGTGAACAAAGAGTCATTTTACCCAGGTGCTCCACCGGCAAATGGCACCTGAACAGTGAAACAGGCATTCGGGTAAGACCGAGGCAGGCCGGCAGCGGGAAGGACTGCGTTCAAGAGGGCCAGGGGTGGTAAACGTGCCAACCACCCTGCGCACGTTTTCGTATCGAACAATAATGTCAGCCAGTGACACAGACCAGAGGGTGTTGCCCAAGGGAGGGAGGCAATAACTGGAAGCTCAGGGACACAGCTGGGCACTCCAAGTGATAGAGGCAAGGCTGTGTGGAGGATGTGGCACTCTTTTGCTGGCGTGTATACTCTCTAAGAGAGGTGTTCCGTCAGACATGAAAAAGCTCCGAGAGCTTCTGACCCGGGCGCAAGCGCAGGGTCATATGTGTGAGTCTCCCATGATCTTTAAGCCGGAAGCTTGGCGAAAGGTCGGAGACACGCGGTGGGACGTGGTTATTACTGACGGCAAGGACTCCAAAATCGCTCAAAAGCTTGGTTCCACCTGGCACAGTGTGCTACATACATTACTAGAAATGAAAGCCAAAAGAAACGTTGCAATGGCGGCTTCACAGTCACTTCTGGCCACTCCAGCCGCTACCAGAAGTTCCAAAGTGAACGCGGCGCCAGCCTCCACCCCTGCCCCTACCCCAAGCGCCCCATCGCTGCCAGCAGCAGAGATCGGGAGTTCCGTAGCTCGGTTTTTCAGACTCGGTCATGCCGCCCCAGTCAAGGGCATGACCGGGAAAATTGCCAACTCGATAGTGGAATTAAAAAAGAGCGTGGAACACGATCCTGGCGGACCGCCATGTCGCCCGCCACAAACCCCGCCTCCGCCCCTCCCGACTGGGGACTCGCCCGCTAGAACGATCATTAACACCCCCGAGTCTGATGGTGGCGCTGCAGCCGGAGGGGTGTGCTCTCAAGGCTCGGCGTGCGTTAGCGGCCATCAGTTGCCCACAGTTGCCACTGATGATACAAAGCGGTCACTAGAACAGGTGGTTAAAATGTTAGAAAAATGGACACCCAAACGTGCAAAACAACAGGACGGACTACTACGCCCGGCGACTCTGAGTGCCCCGCCACCCCCTTCTGCGCCTGCGGCTCAACCACTGACCAAGCGTCTTTGGCAGCAGTACACTCTTGTAGCAGACACCGCGCATGTGTCTAATCAAGCTACAGCAGGCAAATTGGCCCAAGCAGTGGGACAGGCGATTGAGAACGCATTTGACAGACAGGCACCTCTTGTTTTGGCAAAACTGCAGCAGGGCTGCCGATTGGGAAACTTCAAAAACAGCATGAGTGGCCATGCAAAGACAACAGTAGCTGTGGCGCAGGACGAGCCGAAGGGTACCTGGACACCCACCACCCAGCCATCAGCGGGAGCCTCAGAGTGGATGCTCCTGAAGGACTGGTATTTGCTGATAATTGATCTGAAGGACTGCTTCTTCACCATCCCACTCACCGACCAAGATTGCCAGCGATTTGCTTTTACAGTACCATCTGTGAATAAAGCTGAACCTGGCAGACGCTATGAGTGGACAGTCTTGCCGCAAGGAATGAAGAACTCACCAACCCTCTGCCACTTATTCGTTGTGAGAGCATTGCAACCCTTGAGAAAAAAATGGGCATGTACAATTGTCTATCACTATATGGATGACATTCTTTTCTGTTGTTCATGGCTGTTTGTGCCTGCAGACTTGAAAATGATTGAGACGGTCTGCAAAAGAAGCGGTCTGATTATCGCCCCAGAAAAGATACAGCAGCAGAGCCCTTGGACCTATTTGGGCTGGAAAATCACTGAGGCCACAATCAGACCTCAAAAGATTGACTTACACACAGACTTGAAAACACTGACAGATGTCTAAAAGTTTATGGGTGATGTTCAATGGGTCCAGAAGATAGTGGGAATAACCAATGAAGACTTAGAACCACTTCTGCCTCTGTTGCAGGGCACAGATGCGCACAGGCGCATCTCCTTAACCACCCAACAGCAGTTGGCAGTCAAGTCGATAGCAAATAAATTCCTGACTGGTGTATCCACCCGTCGCCTTGCCGATCAACCCCTAGTGCTTCTATGTGTCAATAGGCAGCAACATCCTTTTGCACTCATTCCTCAGTGGCAAAAAGAAGAGAGGGAAATTGCCAAGGGTAGGAGAGATGCCAGTGCCACTGACAATGAGTGGAAGATCATAGAATGGGTATTCTTGCCCACTCATGCAAAGAACACTGTACAGACCTGTGCAGAAGCACTTGCTGAACTGATTAAAAGGGGTAGGCTTAGAGTCATTGAAATTGATGGAAAGGAGCCAGTTATGATTTGTGTACCATTGACCAGTGATCAGCTGGACTGCTGCCTCTACAATTTTGCACCATTACAGGATCCCCTGTTGGGGTTTACAGGGAAGATAAGTAATGCTTATGCAGCTGGAAGGACCTGGCAGGTAGTTAAAGACGTACAGTGGTTTAGAATTCCAAAATTAAGCCCCATACCTGTACTCGGACAAACAGTATACACAGACGCGGGTAGGAGCAAAAGGAAAGCAGTATGTACATGGCATAACAGTGGTCGATGGCATCATCACCTTATGGTAGGAACTAGAGATGACTCACTACAGACCCTAGAATTAACAGCAATAGTGTGGGCATTCAAAAACTGGGCACAAGAGCCATTGAATGTGGTCACTGACTCCCTTTATGTCGCAGGTGTCATCACTAGAATTGAAGATTCATTGCTAAAAGCACCAAAAAAGGAAAGACTAGCACAGTTGTTACTAGAACTCAGACATCGCCTCTCAGTGAGAGCATGAGTACTGCGTAGTCCACATTAGAATCATAGAATCATAGAATCAACCAGGTTGGAAGAGACCTCCAAGATCATCCAGTCCAACCTATCACCCAGCCCTAACCAATCAACTAGACCATGGCACTAAGTGCCTCATCCAGTCTTTTCTTGAAGACCCCCAGGGACGGTGCCTCCACCACCTCCCTGGGCAGCCCATTCCAATGGGAAATCACTCTCTCTGTGAAGAACTTCTTCCTAATATCCAGCCTATACCTACCCTGGCACAACTTGAGACTGTGTCCCCTTGTTCTATTGCTGGTTGCTTGGGAGAAGAGGCCACCCCCCACCTGGCTACAATGCCCCTTCAGGTAGTTGTAGACAGTAATAAGATCACCCCTGAGCCTCCTCTTCTCCAGGCTAAACAGGCCCAGCTCCCTCAACCTCTCCTCATAGGATTTGTGCACCAGGCCCCTCACCAGCTTTGTCGAGGTTAGAAGTCACCAGCTAGATTCTGGATTAGGAGAAGGGAATGATAGAGCTGATAAGCTAGTGAGCGCCAGTCAGCTAGTTCCCCCAGTAAATGTGTTCGAACAAACACGTGTTTCGAATGATATGTTTCACCAAAACGCTAGAGCATTATCTAGACAATTTAAGCTTTCAATTGCAGAAGCCAAGGGCATAGTTAGACTCTGCCCACAATGCAGTAATCACGGGCCAGGTCTTGGCCTTGGGGCTAACGCAAGAGGCTTAAAGGCACTGGAGATTTAGCAGATGGACGTTACACAGGTGGTGCAAACTGGGAGACTGAAGCACGTTCACGTTAGCATTGATACCTTTTCAAAGGTGATATGGGCTACCGCCTTGACAGGAGAAACAGCAAAGCATGTCTGTAAACATCTTACTGCTGCCTTTGCAGTTTTAGGAGTGCCAGAACAGATAAAGACAGTCCTGCATTTTTGAAAGCATTTTGATGGTAACATATTTTGGAGTTTAGGAGTTTACTGGAGAAGCTGCTAATTGCAATGGGATGAGTTTTGAGATTATTTTAGCAGCGTGGTGAGACAGCTGACTGCAGTGGAGTGTGTTTAGCACGTGTTAGGCATTGTAGTGGAATATTATAGCATAATAATTGTAGTGGAATATTATATTCGCCTCAATTTTCAACAGTAAGGAGGGAGGAGTTCAAGACAAGTGGCCTCTTGAACTGGGGGATGGGGTCGGGGAGCGGTGTGTTGCCCTGGAAATTCATGAAGAATTAGTTCAGGACCTGCTGAGCCACCTGGACACCCACAAGTCCATGGGACCAGATGGGATCCATCCCAGGGTGCTGAGAGAGCTGGCAGCTGAGCTGGCCAAGCCGCTCTCCATCATTTTCCAGCAGTCCTGGCTCACCAGAGAGGTCCCAGGAGACTGGAAAATGGCCAATGTGATCCCCATCCACAAGAAGGGTCGGATGGAGGAACCTGGGAACTATAGACCCGTCAGCCTGACCTCAGTGCCAGGGAAACTGATGGAGCAGGTTATCTTGGGGGTGATAAGAGCACACCCGAGGGATGGCAAAGGGCTCAGGTCCAGCCAGCATGGGTTTAGGAAGGGCAGATCCTGCCTTTCTAACCTGATCTCCTTCTATGATCAGGTGAGCCGCTCTGTGGATGTGGTCTATCTGGACTTCAGGAAGGCCTTGGACACTGTCCCCCTCAGCAAACTGCTGGCTAAGCTATCAGCCCATGGCTTGGATGGCAACACTCTGTGCTGGGTTAGGAAGTGGCTGGAGGGCCGAGCCCAGAGAGTGGTGGTGAATGGTGCCACATCCAGCTGGCAGCCACTCACTAGTGGTGTCCCTCAGGGATCAGTGCTGGGCCCCATCCTCTTTAACATCTTCATAGATGATCTGGATGAGGGCATCGAGTCAGTCATCAGCAAGTTTGCAGATGACACTAAGCTGGGGGCACATGTGGCTGGGTTGGAAGGCAGAAGGGCTCTGCAGCGGGACCTGACTGCCTGGACAGATGGGCAGAGTCCAATGGGATGGCGTTCAATAGCTTGAAGTGCCGGGTGCTGCACTTTGGCCACAACAACCCCATGCAGAGATACAATCTGGGGTCAGAGTGGCTGGTGAGCAGCCAAACAGAAAGGGATCTGGGGGTGCTGATCGATACCCACCTGAATATGAACCAACAGTGTGCCCAGGTGGCCAAGAGAGCCGGTGGCATCCTGGCCTGCATCAGAAATGGTGTGGTCAGCAGGAGGAGGGAGGTTATTCTACCCCTGTAGTCTGCACTGGTTAGACCACACCTTGAGTACTGTGTTCAGTTATGGGCCCCTCAGTTTAGGAGGGACATTGAGATGCTTGAATGTGTCCAGAGAAGGGCGACGAGGCTGGTGAGAGGCCTTGAGCACAAGCCCTACGAGGAGAGGCTGAGGGAGCTGGGATTGTTTAGCCTGGAGAAGAGGAGGCTCAGGGGTGACCTTATTGCTGTCTACAACTACCTGAGGGGTGGTCGTGGCCAAGAGGAGGTTGCTCTCTTCTCTCAGGTGGCCAGCACCAAAATGAGAGGACAGAGTCTCAAGCTACGTCAGGGGAAATTTAGGCTCGAGGTGAGGAGAAAGTTCTTCACTGAGAGATTCATTGGCTACGGGAATGGGCTGCCTGGGGAGGTGGTGGAGTCGCCGTCCCTGGGGCTGTTCAAGGCAAGATTGGACGTGGCGCTTGGTGCCATGGTCTAGCCTTGAGCTCTGTGGCAAAGGGTTGGACTTGGATGATCTATGAGGTCTCTTCCAACCTTGGTGATACTGTGAAACTGTTTTTGTAACTGTATAGGTTACTGCTTAATTCTTCCTGTGATGATTCTGAGTTTTTTCCCTGAGAATACCATGGTATTATCTTCTTTAATTTTCTTTGCTTTTCTTGAATTTCCTTCAGCTGATAGATTTTAAAATTTACAGGATAAGTAAAGGCTAAGAGTTTGTAATATGATAATTGTAGGATCTTTAGGATATAGGGATAGTGTAGAATATTTTTTAGAATTTCTTCTGTATATTTAGTTAGCACTAGCATTATGTATAACCCCCAAAAAAATAAGGGAGAAAATGGGATAGAGAGGAAAACAGGAGAAGAAGAAAGATTTTTTTTTTTATTTCAGTAATTACATCACACAGACTAGGCCAATGGATCTGTTAGCCTAGGGAAATGAATATGTTTGCATTTGGTTTTGTATTTTTTTGTGCATTTGACCATTTATGTTCACAGGCCTTTTAATGGAGACCAGCTTGTTATGACTAGCCTGTTTTCTTAAAGTGAGCAGAAGCCTTGCTCAGATGGCAGAATTGTGGAAAGAACTAGAAAGGAGTGCTGAAATGATGACTGTGTGTATATAGGTCACTGCCGCGATGAAGGGACGGGGCAACGACTTGATACAAGCCAAAATTCCACTTTATTAGAAAAATAGGCAGGTATATATTGTCTCAGAAAGGCTAGCACGTTAATCACTGATTGGTTAAAATTACAGTAAAAAAGTAACTACTACATGATTGGCTAACACTCTGCTCAGGCAAAAGACGCTGTTTCTACTTTCTTCATTACTTTCCCTGCTCCTTGATATATGTTGCTATGCAACTATCTGAGCAGTCCTGACCGCAGGATCCTACTTATCTTTCTCTTCTGAGGTCTGTCTGACCCACACATTGCATGCCCAAGGTCTATGCTGTATTTGTTTTGTCTCGGGCAGCTGTTCCTTACTAACAGGCCATTCCCCTATTCCTGCAGGTCACAAGGTTTGGATCATGGTTAACGAATTTGGGTATTTTCACGAGACTTAATAGCACCTGTTGCAAAGGCAACAACGCACTTACTGGCTCAGATGTCGATGTGCTTGTTATCTTTTTGCAAGGGCCCTGCAAAAAGATGAGAAACACTGCCTTAAATTTCTTAAAGCAAATAAAGGATTGTGGGAAAAAGGCCTAATAGAATAGCCTGAAAGCAACATCTAGGACATATCTTTTGTATCATATTTAGAAATTAGTAGTTCTTAAGCACAGTGGACAGACACGGCTCGTAGCAAAGGAGTGTAATGAGAATATCGAGATTTCTGAGAGCTATAGAGTGAATACAGAAATATGGGAGTCTGAGGAAGAACATTGGACAACAGATACATCCGTGAATCTACAACATCAACTGCCACACAGAGCCAACGAAAACGTGGCACACATGCACTCTCCTGTGACTGTGACGTTCATCTGGACTTTTGGCTTTTGAACACATGACTTACTGTCGCTTGCAGACAAAGCTTTTAGGATTGTTACCTAAGCTTGAGTTGTCAGCTTGCCAAACTAATGTTATTAGCAAAAGCTCTAACAGGTTTATTCTCGTTCTGATTTTAGCACTATTGGTCTGCAGCTGTATCATTTACCTCTATGTTGAACAGCCTATGCAAAGTTGAAGATCAAGTCTGGGTTGCTCAAAAGAAAGAGAGGGAAAGGTGGAGAGATTTTTGCTAACAGGACATAAAATGATAAACATGAGCAACCCGTGCTGGAAGTGTCCTTGAGTCCATTTTGGGACTTAAGATACCGGGGGCTGGGCAGCACCCCCTACATGCACCTGCACAGGGTGTGTGCTAGTTTGAAGCTAGCTAGAACGGTTTGGTGAGAAGAACTAGATTACAGGCTGTGAAAGGAAAACAATGGTGATGTCTACTTCCCTCACAGTCTCGCTGAGGAGTATGGGAACAAGAAACGAAAACATTAGATAACACTCACCGCATTTTTCTCTCACTCTTGCTTGGGCCGCTGACTGAGCTGCACCTCTCTAACACACCCTTCCATTTCGCCTAACCCACTTTGCTTCCAAAAACCACTGGCCAAACCTCAATTTCTTCCTTGGGACTGGGGTAAGGTTGAGAGGGGCAGGTGGAAGGTGAAGGGGTGGTTGAGAGCCCCTCCTGGGGACTCAGGTTTCTGGGAGGGAAGTTGTGTTTCTGTATACCTTTTACCTTGTATATTTCCATCTATAACTGTATATAGTGTAAATATCTGCTTGTATATTGTGCCAGCGGTAAATAAATAGCTTCATTCATATTTCCAGAGCCGTCTGAGTCTAGACTGGGTGATTCTGACAAAGTGTGGGGGAGTGGGGAACACCCAAACTGTCACATATTTTTATTTGGTGCCCGACGTGGGGCAAATTCATTTTGAGTGACTGTTAATTAACTCCGGGAATCAGAATGAAGCTAATGAAGCAGCTATTTTACTTAGTGGGGGCTACTGCGTGGCCTATTTCATGTTTTCTTATTTATAATTGAGAGGGCTTTAAACTAGAATGGAAGGGGGAGGGGGTTAAACATGACAGCACCAGAGATAAATCCAAGGGAATTGAGGATGGTAGGCTAGAGCTAGGAGTAAAAGCAGCAGCCCAGCTGAAGTGCATGTACACTAATGCACGCAGTATGGGTAACAAACAAGAGGAGCTGGAAGCTCTGGTGCTGGAGGAAAACTATGATGTTGTCGCCATCACTGAAACGTGGCGGGATGGCTCACATGATTGGAGTGCTGTAATCAATGGCTACAGACTCTTCAGGAGAGACAGGCAAGGGAGAAAGGGCGGGGGAGTGGCTCTGTATATTAGGGATGCTCTGGATGTCATGGAGGTAGAAATCAAGGATGATCAAGTTGAGTCATTATGGGTGAGACTTAAGGCGAAGGCCAACAAGGCTGATATCCTGGTTGGAGTCTGTTACAGACCACCCAACCAGGAAGAAGAGGTTGATTTATTACTCTTTAAGCAACTGAAGGCTGCCTCAAGATCACCTGCCCTTGTTCTGGTGGGCGACTTTAACCTACCAGACATCTGCTGGGACTTAAACACTGCAGAGAAGAAGCAGTCTAGAAGGTTTCTGCAATGTGTGGAAGACAACTTCCTATCCCAGCTGTTACGTGAGCCTACCAGGGGGGCAGCCCTGCTTGACCTGCTGCTCACAAATAGAGAGGGGCTGGTAGGGGATGTGGTGGTTGGAGGCTGCCTGGGGTCCAGTGACCATGAAATTATAGAGTTTTCAATACATGGAGAAACCAGGAGGGGCATCAACAGAACCTCCACACTGGACTTCCGAAGGGCAGACTTCAGCCTATTTAAGGAACTAATTCAGAAAGTTCCTTGGGAAATAGCCCTTAGAAACAAAGGGGTCCAGGAAGGTTGGACCTACTTCAAGAAAGAACTCCTGAAGGCAGTGCCACTGAGCCGGAAGATCACAGTATTACAGTATCACAGTATTATTAGGGTTGGAAGAGACCTCACAGATCATCAAGTCCAACCCTTTACCACAGAGCTCAAGGCTAGACCATGGCACCAAGATGAGCCGACGAGGGAGGCAGCCAGGCTGGATGGGCAGGGAGCTGCTGAAGGAATTAAAGATTAAAAAGAGAGTGTATCACCTTTGGAAAAGAGGGGAGGTGTCCCAGGAGAAGTTCAAGGAAGTTGCTAGGTCTTGTAGAGAAAAAATTAGAGAGGCAAAAGCCCACTTGGAGCTCAGGCTGGCCACGGCTGCCAAGGAAAATAAAAAGTTTCTTTAAATATATGAATGGCAAGAGAAGGGCCAAGGACAACCTCCAGTCCTTGTTAAATAGAGAGGGGAACATAGTGACAAAGGATGAGGAAAAGGCAGAGGTGCTTAACACCTTCTTTGCCTCAATCTTCACTAGTGGGACAGGTTGTCTCCAGGACAGCTGGACTCCTGAAGTGGTGGATGGAGTCAGGGACCAGTACAGTCCCCCTCTAATCCATGAGGAAGCAGAAAGGGACCTGCTGCGTCATTTGGATCCTCACAAGTCCATGGGACGGGACAGGATCCACCCTAGGGTGCTGAGAGAGTGTCATGGAGAGTAGCAAAAGCCCCTCTAAAGTCTCCATGTCATGCGGATTTCTAATGCCTCACATTCAAGCCAGAAGCATCGAAAAAACCAAAACAATCTTTCAGTCCCATGGGAAGATTTCTCCCTAGGGTAAGTGAAAGGTAAACACTGGCCATGTTTCTCTTTCACTTGGCCTTGCTTTCCAGACAACAAGGTATTGTTTTGGTTAGTAGAAACAACTTTCTCAGGCCTGCCCAACACCTGCAGGTGGGCTGGCCTGAGGAGGGGTCTTTATATTGTTTTAGGTAATGTTATCCAATTGTATAAGTTGCTTATTGTTTTTTACCAATGTATGTGAACAACGTAAAAGTGGTCCGAGTTGTGGGCTAGTCCTATTTTGGAACATTATAAAAATGGTGGACAGGCCAGGATCGAGGCTTTTGGCTTTTGGCCCTTGTGCCCTTGCCTTTCTGGACCTCATCCTCGCTCCTTCCTCGGACAACAAGCTGCTTGCTGATCTAGCCTCGCCTCGGGCAGATACCCCGAGCCGCAGAGGCAGGAAAGCCTGCATATACCTGGACCCTCACCGGGAGAAAGGGACTCCCTACCAAGCTACAGACTGTGAGTAGCTGACGAACTGTTAACTCAAACCAGAGACTCAAAGAACTCTCTTTAAACATCATAGACTCTTTAATTTGCCATTTTCGGAAATGTTACTTTGACCTCGATCAAAAGAATTCACAAGGGTGGTGTAGTTTCGGGAAGAGGGAATTTGCAATAAATCACTGATAAAATAGTCAACACCTCGCGTATTTCCCCCATAAACTCTGCCGCGAAACTGCGTTCCACGACAGAGAGCTGGCAGCTGAGCTGGCCAAGCCACTCTCCATCATTTATCAGCAGTCCTGGCTCACTGGAGAGGTCCCTGAAGACTGGAAGCTGGCCAATGTGATACCCATTCACAAGAAGGGTCGTAAGGAGGAGCCAGAAAACTACAGACCTGTGAGCCTGACCTCAGTGCCAGGCAAGGTCATGGAACAGGTAATCTTGGGTGCCATCACAAAGCACCTACAGGATAGCCAAGGGATCAGGCCCAGGCAGCATGGGTTTAGGAAGGGCAGGTCCTGCCTCACCAACCTGATCTCCTTTTATGATCAGGTTACCCGCCTGGTGAATGTGGGGAAGGCTGTGGATGTAGTCTACTTGGACTTCAGCAAAGCCTTTGACACTGTCTGCCACAAGAAGCTCCTAGCCAAGCTGGCAGCTCATGGTTTGGACAGATTCACTCTGTGCTGGATCAAGAACTGGCTGGATGGCAGAGCTCAGAGAGTGGTGGCGAATGGTGCCACATCCAGTTGGCAGCCAGTCACTAGTGGTGTTCCCCAAGGATTCTATGACACAGACAGCTTCCTAGTTCTTACAGGCGTCACACTCAAATTTTTCTTGCGTAGTGCTAGTAGTATGAAAATCAAAATTATAAGACATAAATTCATACCAGACAGAAATACCACAGTCTGATGTAAATAAAAATCTGAACAAGGATCTGTCTGACTTTTAGGTAGAATAACTCTCATGAGGGTTGTAGGCAAAGCAGAAGTACTTCCATTGCCTGTAATATTATTGGTAAATACCCCTGTAATATTACTGATAAAATATTCAGTGTCATTAAAACCAGCATATCCAAGAATGAAATCCACTCAGGTCCAGAAAACAGATGTGAGTTTAGCTTTGACCTTCTTAAAAACTATATTAAGCAAGAAATAACCCATTTGGGCTTTGATCATAGAATCAACCAGGTTGGAAGAGACCTCCAAGATCATCCAGTCCAACCTATCACCCAGCCCTAACCAATCAACTAGACCATGGCACTAAGTGCCTCATCCAGTCTTTTTTTGAAGACCCCCAGGGACGGTGCCTCCACCACCTCCGTGGGCAGCCCATTCCAATGGGAAATCACTCTCTCTGTGAAGAACTTCTTCCTAATATCCAGCCTATACCTACCCTGGCACAACTTGAGACTGTGTCCCCTTGTTCTATTGCTGGTTGCCTGGGAGAAGAGGCCACCCCCCACCTGGCTACAATGCCCCTTCAGGTAGTTGTAGACAGTAATAAGATCACCCCTGAGCCTCCTCTTCTCCAGGCTAAACAGGCCCAGCTCCCTCAACCTCTCCTCATAGGATTTGTGCTCCAGGCCCCTCACCAGCTTTGTTGCCCTTCTCTGGACATGTTCCAGCACCTCATCATCTCTCTTGAATTGAGGGGCCCAGAACTGGACACTACTCAAGGTGTGGCCTGACCAGTGCTGAGTACAGGGGAAGAATAACCTCCCTTGTCCTACTGGCCACACTGTTCCTGATGCAGGCCAGGATGCCATTGGCTCTCTTGGCCACCTGGGGACACTGCTGGCTCATCTTCAGCTTACTATCTATCTTTCTTAGGTGCAGTGGGATTTTGGAGACTACACATTCCTGGTTTCAGCCAGATTGTCAAACCTCTGCATGATGTGACTCGTAAGAGAAACAATTTCGAGTGCGGACCTGAATGACAAGCAGCCTTTGATCAGATCAAGTAAGAAGTAGTCCATGCAGTGGATTTGGGACCTGTGCGATCAGGTCCAGACATTAAAAACATTCTGTACACGGCTGCCAGTGACAATGGTCCAACTTGGAGCCTTTGGCAGAGCTCCAAATGAGACACGTGTTCGTCCATTTGGTGTCTGGGGTCGTAGCTACAGAGGTTCAGAGGCAAATTACACCCCAACAGAGAAAGAGATACTAGCAGCCTATGAAGGAGTGAAAGCAGCTTCTGAAGTGATTGGAATTGAGTCACAATTGCTTTTAGCTCCTAGATTGCCAGTTCTAAACTGGATGTTCAAAGGCAAAGGTTCATCACCACATCATGCCACAGATGCAACCTGGTCTAAATGGATGGCTTTGATAACCCAGTGAGCACGAATGGGTAATCTTGATCAACCTGGTCTGCTGAAGGTGATCACCAACTGGCCGGAAGGCACAGACTGTACCAAACCTCCAGAGGAGAAAATAACACGTGCTAAGGAAGCTCCTCTCTGTGGTCATCTCTCTGATCAGGAAAAGAACTATGCTTTGTTCACAGATAGTTCCTGTCGTCTTGTTGGGAACAAGCAAAGATGGAAGTCAGCAGTCTGGAGTCCTACCAGGAGAGTTACCGAAGCGAGAGATGGAGAAGGAGAATCCAGTCAGTTCGCTGAGGTAAAAGCTGTCCAACTTGCTCTTGATGTGGCTGAACGTGAAAATTGGCTCACCCTTTACCTCTACACCGACTCATGGATGGTAGCCAATGCTCTATGGGGTTGGCTAAAGGACTGGAAGAAGAATGGTTGGCAGAGGAAAGGAAAGCCTATTTGGTGTGCTGATCTATGGCAGGACAGTGATGCATGGCTGGAGAGAATTCCAGTGAAGATGCAGCACGTAGACGCACACATGCCTAAGAATAGAGCCACTGAGGAACACCAACACAACCAGCAGGCAGACCAAGCTGCTAAGATTTCTCAAGTTGATGCCAACTCTGATCTTGACCTTGACTGGAAACACCGAGGTGAACTGTTCTTAGCTTGGTGGGCCCATGATTCATCTGGACATCAAGGCAGAGATGCAACATACCGATGGGCTTGCGATAGGTCAATTGACTTATCCATGGACGCTATCACCCAAGTCATCTATGACTGTGACATTTGTGCTGCTATTAAGCAGGCTAAGCGAATCAAGCCCTTATGGTATGGTGAGAGATGGTCAAAGTGGTATGATTTCAGCCTGTGGTGCAGAGGGCCATGAGTTCGATTCCCGGCGGGTACCTTGCTCGTTGTTTTTCTTTTTTGAAAGTCAGGGAAAGATGAAATTGTATTTTCTTATAGTATAAGTATAACAATGTAAAGAGAAATAATAACTAGAGAAGGAAGGAAGGGAAAAAAAACAATACAATAACCTTAAGGGAGATGGGGGAGGGGTCAAGCGGCGGCGAAGCAGCAGAAGCAGCAGTAGCCAAAACAGCAGCCGGGGAAGATAGGCGAAGCTGAAGCAGCTGAAGCCAGCGGGAGAAGGGGGAGAACAAACTGTGCTTCTAGACATTAAGTTCTTGATGCTCCAATGAAATTATATTAATTTATCTATTGTTGCCATTTATGTGGCCTATCCCTGGAATGTTCATTTCTCCCCTATGTCTGAGCTAGAGGATCAGCTCAAACGGCTACAAGTATGGTGAAGCCTGGCAGATTGACTACATCACTTTACCTCGATCTCATTCTGGCAAGCAGTATGTGCTGACGATGGTAGAAGCCAGCACTGGATGGTTGGAAACCTATCCAGTTCCACATGCAACTGCACGCAACACCATTCTTGGCTTGGAGAGACAAATCTTGTGGAGACATGGAACTCCAGAGAGAATCGAGTCAGACAATGGTACTCATTTCAAGAACAATCTTGTGAAAAACTGGGCCAAAGGGCATGGCATTGAGTGGATCTACCACCTACCCTACTATGCACCAGCTTCAGGGAAGATTGAACGCTACAACGGTTTGCTGAAAACCGCCCTAAAAGCCATGGGGGGTGGAACTCTGAAAAACTGGGACCAACATTTAGCACAAGCTACCTCGTTGGTAAATAGTAGAGGTTCATCAAACAGAGCAGGACCTGCTCAATCAGACTTCGTCCAAACAGTAGACGGTGACAAAGTTCCTGTTGTACATGAAAAGAATCTGTTAGGGAAAACTCTTTGGGTATTTTCACCTTCGGGCGAAGGGAAACCTGTCCGAGGGGTGGTGTCTGCTGAAGGTCCTGGTCATACCTACTGTGTAATGCAGGAGAATGGTAAAATCCAGTTCATTCCACAGAGAAATCTAACTTTGTCTGAGAGACTCTAAATTCAGAGTGTATAATACAAGCTGTTAGGAGTTTTCTGTTCTAGGTACCTTTCTGCTGAAGGACCTGGTCATGCATACTGGCTTATGCAAAAGAATGGTAAAATACAATGTGTTCCACAAAAGAACTTGACATTGGCAGAAAGAATGTAGATATGATGTTATGAGTTCTTTTGCAGATGATTGTGTTGCACATAAAACCCGTGAAGAGCCCACTATCCATGAGCATGAACCCTGTGAGTGCCAAGAGTCCTGCTCCATTCTGTTAAGTAAAGAAAACATCTCACTGTTTCTTGAAAACATTTGAGCTAACCAATACCTGAGACAGACGGAAATGAGGAGATGAATGACCGGAAATTGGAGAAAAATGCCTGAAGCCTGGACAACGATCATCCACGACACTGATGTTATCCCTACTTAGATGAAATGATTTGATGCTGCAATGGGAATTACATTAAAGGGGTGGATTTTTCTAGCTCAGACGTAGGGGAGAGGTGAACGTTCCAGGGATAGGCCATATAATGGCAACAATGGATAAGTTAATATAATTTCGATGTCTAGAAGCACAGTTTGTTCTTCCCCTTTTGCTGTCCTCTGCTGCTTGAGCTGCACCTGCCTATCTTCCCCGGTTGCTGTTTCGGCTGCTGCTGCTCTTGCTGCTTCGCTGCCTGTGCTAGTTTGAAGCAGGGCAGAATGTTTTGGTGAGAAGAACTAGATCATAGGCTGTGAAAGGAAAACAATGGCCATGTCTACTTCACTCACAGTCTTGCTGAAGAAAAAAAATGAAAACATTAGATAACACTCTCGCCATTTTGTCTCACTCTGACTTGGGCTGCTCACTGAGCTGCATCTCCCTAACCTCACCTTCCATTTGGCCTAACCCACTTTGCTTCTTAACCTTTTGGCCGAACCTCTATTCTTGCTTAGGACTGGAGTAAGGTTGAGAGGGGCAGGGGGAAGGAGCAGGGGCGGTTGAGAGCCCCTCCTGGGGACTCAGGTTTCTGGGAGGGGAGTTGTGTTTCTGTATTACCTTTTTACCTTGTATATTTCTGCCTATAACTGTATATAGTGTAAATATCCGCTTGTACATTGTGCCAGCTGTAAATAAATACCTTCATTTATATTCCCAGAGCTGGCTGAGTCTAGTCTGGGTGATTTATAAAGTGTAGGGGGGCGGGGAACACCCAAACCATCACACTGCCGCTTGACCCCTCCCCCCCTCCTTTAAGGTTATTATATTTTGTTTCCTTCTGTAGAAGTTTCTCGCTCTTTAAACTGTTATACTTACACTATTTGACTTAAAAAAAAAAAAATCTGAGCTGTGGTGCGTTTATTCCCCCGGGGGGAGAGATCCACCCTAAACCCGGGACACCCATGAACTGAAAGCAGCCACTGCCACTCCACAAGACAAGCGCCAAAGGGCTGAGAGAAGCCAAATTGAGGAAAAACCGCTTTTCCTTCCCAAGCTGCAAAGCCAGCAGGGGCAAAGACCTTCCTCCCACACAGCACAAGCACACCAGAACGCAAATCTGCAACTCTCACTCTGAAATGGGTCAAGAACTAGCTGGATGGCCAGGCCCAGAGAGTGGTGGTGAATGGTGCCACATCCAGTTGGCAGCTAGTCACTAGTGGTGTCCCCCAAGGATCAGTACTGGGCCCAGTCCTGTTCAATATCTTTATTGATGATCTGGACGAGAGGATTGAGTCCAGCATCAGTAAGTTTGCAGATGACACCAAGCTAGGAGCAGGTGTTGATCTGTTGGAAGGTAGGAGAGCCCTGCAGAGGGACCTACAAAGGCTGGATGGGTGGGCAGAGGCCAATGGGATGAGATTTAAGAAGGCCAAGTGCAGGGCTCTGCACGTTGGCCACAACAACCCCAAGCAGCTCTACAGGCTGGGGACAGAGTGGCTGGAGAGCAGCCAGGAAGAAAGGGACCTGGGGGTACTGGAAGACAGTGGGCTGAAGATGAACCAGCAGTGTGCCCAGGTGGCCAAGAGAGCCAATGGCAGCCTGGCCTGCATCAGGAACAGTGTGGCCAGTAGGACAAGGGAGGTTATTCTTCCCCTGTACTCAGCACTGGTCAGGCCACACCTTGAGTACTGTGTCCAGTTCTGGGCTACTCAATTCAAGAGAGATGTTGAACTGCTGGAATGTGTGCAGAGAAGGGCGACAAAGCTGGTGAAAGGCCTGGAACACAAACCCTATGAGGAGAGACTGAGGGAGCTGGGGTTGTTTAGCCTGGAGAAGAGGAGGCTCAGGGGTGACCTCATTGCTGTCTGCAACTACCTGAAGGGAGGTTATAGCCAGGTGGAGGTTGGTCTCTTCTCCCAAGCAAGGAGCAATAGAACAAGGGGACACAGTCTCAAGTTGTGCCAGGGGAAGTATAGGCTGGATGTTAGGAGGAAGTTCTTCACAGAGAGAGTGATTTGCCATTGAATGGGGCACCCAGGGAGGTGGTGGAGTCGCTGTCCCTGGAGGTTGTGGTGGAGGGTTGCACAGGCCCCAAATGGCTGTGTTTACAGATCTATTCATGCCGAGACATGTCCCCTCGAAAAGTGTTGCCCTGCCTAAGCTTGGGGAAAACAAGTGAAGGGGGACAAAGGCAGACAATAGAACTGATGCCTTCCAGTCTGGCCTTGCCTGCTTGGAGGTTGAAGTAAACACCGTTATGTAAGCTCACGCGCCTAGGGTGGGGATCCGCATGACCCCTCTCCATATTTGGGGATACCAAACCCCTGGACTTCACCTTATTTGGTATGTTTTGGCCTGTTGCCAAGCCCTCATTGGACAGAATTGTGGCCAAGGCCCATCAATCTCGGAATCAAAACTCATAAAAGAGACAATTCAGTGTCCCTGCTATCTCACACCTTGCTCCTCCATCCTGCCACCCTCCTTCACCTGCTGCTCCTAGTCGCTTCCAGCCGCTTTTGGGGACCACCGCCACTGCATGACTCCAGCCCATGGCACCAGCCCAGGGAACTGACCAAGACACTCCTGGCCAGCCGCTGCTCCAGTCTGCCTTTCCCAGCTTGACTGTGCCTGTGGAAGCTCCAGACAGCGCACCCCAATAACCCCTGAGCTAATCTATTCAAACCCACGATATTTGGGACCATCGAAACTGACTCCAGCCAGTGAGTAACTGAGCAAACTCGATCTAAGACAGCATAAACTTTCAAATTTTACCAGTGGCACTTTCATGCCACAGACTCTCTTCCGAAATCCTTTCAAACCTCTGCTAAATTCCCAATTTGCTGTATATAGACATTCTGTAATATAATCTCGGAACCGCATACAAAGAACTTGTGTGGGGTAGCTGTAAATAAGTTTGGGGAAGGGGGTATTCCTTGTGTATATAATATTAAATTATTTAAACCCTTTTAAATTCGGCCTCATATTTTATTCCCCCCAAAACCCAGATGAACCCCTTCACAACAGAGGTGTTCAAGAAAAGACTGGATGAGGCACTTAGTGCCATGGTCTAGTTGACTGGATAGGGCTGGGTGATAGGTTGAACTGGATGATCTTGGAGGTCTCTTCCAACCTGGCTGATTCTATGATTCTCTGTGGAAAGTTTCCCTGTGTCAAAGCATCAGAAAACTTTTCCTCTGGTAAAGCGTAGCTACTTTTCTGACAAAGCCACCACATGGTGGACGCCTGTATTTCCTGTAGTGTTTTAAGGCTTATTGGAATATTCTAATAGGAAAAAAATGGTACAAAACCTGAATGAGCAGGGCATTGGTTGTAAAAGAATATAAAGTCTATATCATTTATCGGTTTGCTAAGAGGTATAAAAAGCTAATATATAAACAGTTCTTTCTTTGCTTTTGGGCACTAGATCTGTTCGCTGATCCTTTGCTTCTCCCTCTAATCTCTTCCACTAGCCTTGGCTGACCAGATAATATGTAAGCCTTGCTGTTTTTTTTCTATCTGGAGAGAGAGAGAGGGTAGTGTCCCTTCTGGGCTTTGTCTGGGGGGAAGATTAATTTTTCTGTATTATTTCAAAATGATATATATATAAAAACATATTTACATTAATTATATATGTGGGAATGCAAGAAGAAGAAATGCGAGAAAGGAAAACAATGAACTGCGTAGAGTGTATAGCCTTGATTCCCAGAGCTTCAGGCTGTCTCCCAAGTGGGAGAGAAGAATCAGCTGAGATAATGGGCCATTTGGCCTGGTGGAATAGCAGGGGTGTACATCATCTGTATTATGTTAATGTTCTGTTTGTATGAGCGTATAAAAAGTAGCTCTGGCTCTAATAGACACACACACAGGCATGCAATAAAGAGCACTTTCATGGAATAAAGAGGCACCTGCATCAATCCAAAGGTTGTTGCTGCTTTTGTCCGTTACCAGCAGCAACATATATATGCTTGTAAATTTAGCTTTGCTGTAAAATATAGCTTTATCTTACTTCTAATCCATCTGAGCTTGTCTGGTAAATTTTTATTGGGGGGAGGGAGTTCATAACCCACCACATCGACTTGTTTAACTTGTGCAACCACCCCGTATTTTTTTATTATAATATTCAGCCCTGGAAAGGCTCTAGAAACTCAGCTTGAGAGTAAATTAATATTTTCTGTAAAGTCTCTCTGCAAGATTCTTGCCAGCCACTTCTTTTAAGCAGACAAAGAGTTCCCCTTGTTGGCAAGCTGGCACTCGTCAAGTATCTCTTTCCTAAACTAAATGGCTGTTTCTAAATTTCTGATTTTACTGAAATGGTTTAAACTGTTTGTATACACATTTTGTGGAAATGTTTTGCCCAACCAAATACCCATACCTGTAAATAAGTTGCAGAGGGTTTTTTGGATTAATAAATATTTTAAATAGTATCTTCACTTGATTAAATAATTTAATAATTCATAAGAGCTGGTCACAAGTGGGGTTTCCCCGGGGCTCAGTTTTGGGGCCAGTCTTGTTTACTATCTTTATCAATGATCTGGTTTGGGGAATTGAGTGCACTCTCAATAAGTTTGCAGATGACAACAAATTAGGTGGGAGTGTTGATCTGCTCAGAAGTAGGAAGAGTTTGCATAGGGATATGGACAGGCTGGATCAATAGGCCAAGGTAAATTGTATAATGTTTAACAAGGTGGGATAACCTGGAACCCCTCAAACCATGACACAAGGCCAAGTCCTGGGTCTTGGACTCAGGTCACAATCACCCCACGAAACACTACAGGCTTGTGGGATAGTGGCTGGAAAGCTGCCTATCAAAAAAGGATCTAAAGGTGCTGGTTGACAGCTGGCTGAACATGAGCCAAGAGTGTGCTCAGGTGGCCAAGGCATGCTACAGCATCCTGATCTGTATAAAAAATAACATAGCCAGCAGGAATGGCAAAATGATCATGCCCCTGTACTGGTGAGGCTGCACCTTGAACACTGTGTTCAGCTTTGGGTCCCTCATGACAAAAAGGACCTTGAACTGCTGGAACATGTCCAGAGAAGGGCAACGAAGCTGGTGAAGGGCCTGGAGAACAAATCTTATGAGGAGCAGCTGGGGGAACTGAGACTGTTTAGTCTGGAGCAGAGGATGCTGAAGGGAGACCTCATTGCTCTCTACAACTACCTGAAAGGAGGTTGTAATGGGGTGGGGGTCAGTGTCTTCTCCCTAGCATCAAGTGATAGCATGAGAAGAAATGGCCTGACATTGCACCAGGGGAGATTTAGATTGGATATTAGGAAAAGTTTCTTTATGGAAAGAGTGAACAGGCATTGAAATAGGCTGTCCAGGGAGGTGTACAAAAAACATGTAGACATAGCACTTTGGAACTTGGTTTAATGGCCATAGTGGTGTTAACAGTTGAACTAGATGATCTTAGAGTGCTTTTCCAAACTAACTAGTTTCATGGTTCTACAAAAAGTGAATATAACAAAAAAAACAGAGGGGAAAAAACAAACAAACAAAAGTAATGCACAATATAATTATTCATCACCCACTTACTGATGCCCAGGAAGTCCCCAAGTGTTGGAGAATTCTTGTTAGCAGAGGACACAGAAATGATAAACATGAGCAACTGTGCTGAGAAACGGCCTTGGGACACTGCTAGCCCAGGAAATCAAACTGTAAACAAGTGAGCACCCCACACACAGCTGCAGTGGGCAGAGTTAGATAGCCAAGGGGGCTGGAGTAGGTGGTCTGGAGGGCTGACCCTTAGAATGTTATGGTATGCTGACCTATTGATGCCTTACAAGTAACCCTGTACCCTCAGATTGTAACCAATCTTGGTGGAGCATGCCTCTTGCTAGAATGTATAAGTCACTATATCAGGGAAATAAAGTGGATTATGATCATCTAACCATATTGGTGAACAAAGAGTCATTTTACCCATAGCGCTTCACCGGCACCCAAGCAGCAATGCACTCCCCTTGGCCAACTCCCTCCAGTTTATATACTGATGTTATATAGTAGGGTCAGCTGTCCTGACCATACTCCCTCACAGGTTCTTGTGCACCAGCTTGCTGGCAGAGCAAGGGTTTTTCATTTTTCCATGACTTAGGATAAGCCATAATTAGCAACAACTAAAACATCAGTGCCTTAACATTACTCTCGCACTAAATCCAGAACACAGCACTGTACTTGCTACTAGAAAGAAAATTAACTCTATCCCAGTCAAAACCAGGACAAGCCCAGAAGGTAAATCACATCCTGGTCAATATGAAAAGAAGTGTGGCCAGTAGGTCAAGGGAAGAGATTCTCCCCCTCTACTGTGCTCTAATAAGACCTCACCTGGAGTACTGCATCCAGCTCTTGCGCCCCCAGGAAAAGACAGACATGGACCTGTTAAAGCAGGTCCAAAAGAGGGACACAAAAATGGTTAGAAGGCTGGAATATCTCTCTTATGAGGAAAGGTTAAGAGAGTTGACCTTGGTGACCCAACAAAGCAGGATTCCACTTCATCCTCCACCCTCCAACATCACCTTCAAAAACAGATGTCATGCTTTAACATCATTAATCACCCATGAACAAGCTCCATGTGACAAAACTTCACAAGCATCACATAGGGAATACTGTAAAAAGAAAAATCATTTGGTAGTAATGGGCCACTCTCTTTTAGAGGGCACTGAAGCACTCATATGCTAACCTGACAAGAAGTATGTTGCCTACCAGGAGTTAAGATCTGAGACATAATCAAGAGGGTACACAATTCATCAAGAGCCTTGACTACTATCCACTGTTACTCTTCCATGTGAGCATGAATGACACTGTGAACCAGAACCTGAGCAGAATCAAGAAAGACTGTAAAGCACTGGGGGCGCAAGTGAAAAACATTGGTGCCCAAGTTATCTTTTCCTCCATTTCACCAGTTAGAGGAAAGGAGGCAGCTGGAAATAGGCAAATAATGCATGGCAATTCCTGGCTACATGGTTGTTGGTGTTATGAGGGTTTTGGGGTTTATGACAATGGGACATTCATTGAATACTATAAACTGTTAGAGAGGGATGAAATATACCTGTCTCAAAGAGGTAAGGGAATCTTTGGAAGCAGACTGGCCAACTTGGTGAGACAGGCTTTAAACTGAAGGACTTGGAGGGTGAGGTTCAAGATGGCTCATGCCATCCCATCAAACCAAAGCAGGAACAAATGTTCCTTATCTGCTATCCAAGAGAAGAGCCAGAAGGCAAACTACCTCAAGGGTGGGTACAACTATGGTGGACATTCTTGCACTCCTCCAGGGAAACTTTCTTACTCAACTACCCCTCTGAAATGCCTGTACACCAACACACACACACAGCATGAGGAAAAAACAGGAAGAACTAGAAGAGTGAATGTGATCACAAAGCCATGATTTCATTGCAGTTACAGAGACACAATGGGATGGCAGGAATGGCCATAACACTGTCATGGACAGCTATATACTTTTTAAGAAAGACAGGGCAGCAAGATGAGGTGGTGTATATGATTTAGCTGAGCTGGAGTTAATTCTCCCCAAAGCATCTTTCTAGTGTTTTTCAATGCTGTAGCTGGATTTTGATAACATATCAGCGTTCTGGCTATTGCTGAACCAAGCAATACTTGTACTTTTCCAACATAACCCTGCCCCAAGAGTATGCTCAGGCATAGGTGAGATCTTGGGAGAGGGGACAGCTAGGCCATCTGACACAAACTGACCAAAGAGGTATTCCATGCCATATGATGCCAGCTCAAATATATAAACTAAGTGAAAGAAGGAAGCAGGGGGATATTCATCCATGGCATCCATCCTCCAGAGCAACCGCTACGTGTGTTTAGAGCCCTGCTTCCTGGAAGTGACCAAAACCACCATCTGCTGATGTTTGCTTTTCCTTCTGCATGCGGCCTTTGCTTTTGCTTCACATGATTAAAATTGCTTCTATCTTACTACAGGTCTTTTGTTATATTTTCCCCTCTCCCCTATCCATCTAAGAAGAGGAGTCATAGAGTGGATTTAGTAGGCATGTGGTCCCCATCCAGGGCCAAACCACTATGGATGGCAGAATGTGAGAGAGCAACTAGAATATATTTAGATCTGCTTAGGGTGGGAAGGAGAACAAGTTGAAAGCATGTGGGTAACAATTAAAGGACAGGCCAATACGGGTGACATCATAGCAAGCGTTTACTATAAGCCACCCAATCAGGAAGAGGAAATCAATGAGCCTTTCTACAGACAGCTTAAAGTAGCCTCATGATTACATGCCCTGATGATCATGAGGGACTTCGGCCACCCTCATATTTCATAGAATCAACCAGGTTGGAAGAGACCTCCAAGATCATCCAGTCCAACCTATCCCCCAGCCCTAGCCAGTCAACTAGACCATGGCACTAAGTGCCTCATCCAGTCTTTTCTTGAACACCTCCAGGGACAGCGACTCCACCACCTCCCTGGGTACCCCATTCAATGGCAAATCACTCTCTCTGTGAAGAACTTCCTCCTAACATCCAGCCTATACTTCCCCTGGCACAACTTGAGACTGTGTCCCCTTGTTCTATTGCTCCTTGCTTGGGAGAAGAGGCCAACCCCCACCTGGCCATAACCTCCCTTCAGGTAGTTGCAGACAGCAATGAGGTCACCCCTGAGCCTCCTCTTCTCCAGGCTAAACAACCCCAGCTCCCTCAGTCTCTCCTCATAGGGTTTGTGTTCCAGGCCTTTCACCAGCTTTGTCACCCTTCTCTGCACACGTTCCAGCAGTTCAACATCTCTCTTGAATTGAGGGGCCCAGAACTGGACACAGTACTCAAGGTATGGCCTGACCAGTGCTGAGTACAGGGGAAGAATAACCTCCCTTGTCCTACTGGCCACACTGTTCCTGACACAGGCCAGGATGCCATTGGCTCTCTTGGCCACCTGGGCACACTGCTGGCTCAGCTTCAGCCTACTATCTACCAGTACCCCCAGGTCCCTTTCTTCCTGGCTGCTCTCCAGCCACTCTGTCCCCAGCCTGTAGAGCTGCTTGGGGTTGTTGTGGCCAAAGTGCAGAGCCCTGCACTTGGCCTTCTTAAATCTCATCCCATTGGCCTCTGCCCACCCATCCAGCCTGTCCAGGTCCCTCTGCAGGGCTCTCCTACCTTCCAACAGATCAACACCTGCTCCTAGCTTGGTGTCATTTGCTGGAAAGGTCACACAGTGAGGCACAAACAGTCCAGGAGGTTCCTGCAGTGCACTGATAATAACCTTTTGACACCAGTACTGGAGGACCCTATGAGGAAAGGTGTGCTGCTGGTCTTTGTGCTAACAAAGCAGGCCTAGTCATGGATGTGATGGTTGGAGACAGCTTTGGCTACAGTGACCATGAGATGGTGGTGTTCAGGATCTTGCAAGGAACTAGCTGGGTAGTAAATAGAACTGCAATCCTGGACTTCAGAGACCTACTTGGAGAAATCCCATTTGTTAGTACTCTAGAAGGTGAGGGGGGTAAAGAGAGCTGATTAATATTCAAGCACCACCTTCTCCAAGTACAGGAAGTGCCTGAATCTTTTGGCAGTGTCAGAGGGCAGCAGAGACAACCTGTATGCAGTGTGACCAGACGAATGATCTGCTCAGCCAAGTGGCAGAACTGGAAAAGGAGGTGGAAAGGATAGGGATCATCAGGGAGCCTGAACAAGAGACAGACTGGTGGAACCAGGCTCTGCTGTCTTTTAAACACTTGTCGGAAAGTATCCTGAATCAAGGGGCACCTGTATCCTGCCCCTGTCAGGCCAAAATTTAAATTAAGAGTGGAGGCAAGCTCATGGTCGAGGCAGGAGAACTCCATCCTTGCCCACCTCACCATCTCCCTGGTACCTCTGAACAATAGGTATGACACTCTAGTTGAGAAAGACCAGTCAAATGAGGACATGGATGATGCAATCCACACTAGAAGTGTCTTTGCAGTTGTAATAGCCCAGATTATGACCACAACCATGAGGAAGAAAAAAAGGGTTATAGTTGTGATTCCCTTCTGAGGGGAAGAGAGGGTCACATATACTGGGTAGATCCTCCTCATAGTGAAGTCTTTGAACTAGATGTGAAGGAGGGGGAAAACCGTATCAGGCTTGTCTCTGACAAGATGTGGAATGACACACCAGGGTTCGATGGACACAGTGCTAGTAAGGGACTTCAACCAGTTGTCCTGAGGCACACTGCAGCACAAAATCTTACAGAGATGGGCCAGGGGCTCCTTGAGGTAGTAGGAGCCAATAGGGAAACATCACTGGAAAGCAATTAAGGGGGGGTTTCTAAAGTGACATGGCCGACAGACCATCTAAAGTGCCTCTACATGAATGCACACACCATGAGCAACAAACAGGGGGAGTTAAAAGCTACCACACTGCTGGAAAGCTACAATGTGGTGGCCAATACTGAAATTTGTTGGGAATGAATCCTACGACTGTAGCATGGCTATTGATGACTACAAGCTGTTCAGAAGGGACAGAAGAGAAAGGAGGCAAGAAGGAATTGCCCTCTATATTAAAAATGGCTACAGCAGGAAGAGATGACCCTAACAAATAGGCACAAGGAAGTTGAAAGGAATTAGAGACCAAAGCAACAAGGGGAACCTTGTGGTTGGTGTCTACTACAGGCCACCTGATCAAAGGGAGTTGACTGAAAAAGCTTTCTTACTCCAGCTACTAGAGGCATTGTGATCACAGGCTCTCATCCTTCTGGGGAATTTCTACCACCTTGAGGTCTGCTGACACACACAAGTCTATGGGACCTGAAAAAAAATATCCCAGGGTCCCAAGTGAACTGGTTGATATAGTTGCCAAGCCACACTCCATGATATCTGACAACAACTGGCAGTCAGGTGAAGTCCCCGGTGACTGGAAGAAATGAAACATTACACCCATTTCTTAAAAGAGTAGAAAGGAGGACACTGGGAACTACTGACCTGTCAGCCTTACCTCAGTGCCTGGGAAGATCACAGAGAACAAGAAGGTGATTCAAGACAGCCAACATGGCTTCAAGAGCAAATCCTGCCTCACCAATCTAGTGGCTTTCTACAATGGAGTGACAAGGGAATCACAGAATATTAGGAGCTGGAAGTGACCTCCAGAAATCATCAAGTCCAACTCCCCTGCCAAAGCAGGATCACCTAGGGCATGCCTCACAGGAATGCATTCAGGCGGGTTTTGAAAGTCTCCAGAGAAGTAGGCTCCACAACCTCTTTGGGCAGCCTGTTCTAGCGCTTCATCATCCTCACTGTAAAGAAGTTTCTCTTTGCTGTTGAAGTGAAACCCTCCTGTGTTCTAGCTTGTACCCATCATTCCTTGTCCTATCACTGGGCACCACCAAAACTAGACTACCACCTCCATCTTGACATCCACTCCTCAGATATTTATAGACATTGATATGATCCCCTCTCAGTCTTCTCTTCAAGACTAAACAGTCCAGCTCCAGCATTTATCTTCTCAAATACATCCTTCCCCATCACAAAACTGATTCTGGCAAAACCAAGCCATTTTGACAAAAAACACACAATAGAGACACAATTTATTAACACGCTTGAAACTCACTTTTCTTTTACACCTTATCCTTGCAAAAACTACTTCCATCAACTTACAGATCAAGAACTTTCAGTCAACTACAGACTCTACAGCAAGGCAACTGATTCTAACCTTATAACCAATACAAAATTAACACTTAAAACATGTTAAATGGGGGCTAAAAGAAAAACATTAAACCAAGAAAAAATAGGTTCCTATAAAAAAGTACAGATGTTGCTGCTTTATATCTTTGCACCTTCGCTGTTTTTCCCTTCTTCATATAAAAAGGTATTTGTGTCAACAATGTAACATTATCACCAACAGCTTCTTAGATTTTTTTTTTAAATATGCAACTTCAAAAAACATGGATATATTGAAGTGCTGTGGCTTGAGCAATAGGCCCCAAACCAAAGTAGATCTCTAGATGGACATCCCAACCAAACATTAGATATTATTAGTATCAACTCATTAGGGAAATATGTATTAACGTTAGCATCTATTATCAGTTCACAAGATACAGGTGCTTATTAATGAAAGATGTAGCTCAGTGAGGATGAAATGTCATGAGGATGTATTCAACTTTCCTTACTTAGAAAGAGACCATCAAGGCCATGCAGTCAGACTTTGTGTGGAGGTGTGTGATCAAATCCAAATAGATAAAAACACTCCCTTGGTTCCTCCCTGGGTCCTAGCCAGGCTCTGGGAAAATCCAAGAGGAGGGTGAAATCAGAGGTTTCTGCATTTAGAATCACACAAATTTGTTTATTCAACAATATAAAAAGCTGGACCCTCTTGCAGCAACTTCGGAAGCCTCACCTACAAATGGATGTACTGTGTAGGACTTCCCAATTGCCGGGAAAGGTTTTCCAAACCCTCACTGCAACCAGGGCTCCCTCAGCAATTGTGGATCTGGATAATGGTAAAGTATTGGGGCAATTGGTGATGCATCTTCCTTATTCACTATTGCTAACCCTATGTAGTAACGAATAGGTGCATTACATTGATATATTTTACCTTTGTTATATAATCATTATTGATCCTGGTTGTACTATTTTGCTTGCTTTCTTTAATGTGCAAGTATAGATTTACCTCTTTCACTTGGTGTCTGTGCCCCTTGTGCTAACTTAAACGATTTGCAATACATAGATTGGTGTCACAGACAGGATTGAAAAGCTAAATGCATTGTGTGAAGGTTAGGATTTGTGCTTAAGCAGAGATAAAACCTCTTGATGTTTAGCAAAGGTAGAAGTTCTTAGAAAATCCTGAACGAGATTTTTTTCACTTGAAATCCCACCATTCAGCAATACATATACCTACTTCCAACTTTTAACAAAGCCACACTTAATGTTACTTCCATACTTTGATTTCTGATGACAAATAGAAAGACTGAGAAAAACGTTATTCCCCACGCTACAAAATCTAACCCACTAGAAAAACCTCAAAACGTAACCTCTCTCAATCAGAAACACATTGGTACAAAAATGTTTTGATAATTCTTCTCCTTTATTAAAACACAGGAACACTGAACAACACCTCATATGCCTTTTGCAGCTTTAAACAGTACAATCTAATGAGTCCACATTCTACTACTCTGGATACTGTGTATGTCTATCACAGCATCAGTTTACAGCATACTTTCTCCAACAGTCACCAAAAAAACCCTTTTTATTATCCCTTATTTTACTCACTATAGTTAGCATTTGCCTCATTATCTGCACAGGATGCAGATAATCCAACAACCCTACACACCCTCTTTGAAAACAAACAAACAAGAAACACCCACCAAAAACACAACTCAACCCCCCTCCCCTCAAAAAGTCATCCTCACCACCACAAGAAACAAACACAAATCCACATCTTAACCAGAGAATAACCAAGAGGATTTGATGCCTTTACTAGAAAAATAACATTAGTAGATTGAGGCAAAACTAGTTTTAGATAGGCAAGCACATTTAGTAACAAAATGCTGCAGCTATACACTGAATAGCTATCATACTTACTCTAGTTGAGCATCAAGCTACCAACCCTCCATCCACAAGTCAGTATTATTACTTACAAACATTTAAGTTTTCTAGCATATTGCTTCCAAAACATTAATCTTAAATAATCTCTATTGCTTTTTAAAAGATTATTCTCACAGCTCTAGGAGAATCAAATTTACATATGAAGAGAGGTGCTAAATTTAGTTCCTAGGAGAGCAAAAAATATCATTTCAAGATATAACACGGAACTACATAATATTTTATACTAGTGTGACTACCCATAAGAGGTAGAAAAACAAACAAGTTTCCTTATGATTACAAATTACTACTCTACATAAATACCCTTATTTAATTTTTCCTCTCCATTCTTTCTTAATCTTCAATTGTCTCCTTCATTTCCCCAAAGCAAAAACAAACAAATAAACCACAACAGAAGAACAAGGACAGACACAAAATAATTGTATGACAACCTCTCTAAAAAAGTTGCTACTGTATTGGCACGTTTCCTCTTCTAGAATCACAGAATGTTAGGGGTTGGAAGGGACCTCTAGAGAGTATCTAGTCCAACCCCCTTGCCAAAGCAGAATAACCCAGGGCAGGCCACACAGGAACACACCTAGGCAGGTTTCGAAAGTCTCCAGAGGAGACGACTCCACAACTTCTTCAGGCAGCCTGCTCCAGTGCTATATCACCCACACTGTAAAGAAGTTTCTCCTTGTGTTGAGGTGCAACCTCCTGTGTTCTAGCTTGTACCCACTGTTCCTTGTCCTACCACTGCTCATCACCAAAGAGGCCATTGTCTTCATCTTGACACCCACTCTTTCAGATATTTATAGATGCTAATAAGATCCCCTAATACAAAACTAAAAAAAATATATTACTTCTCAACCCATCAAAGCTACCAAGAAACAAACTACACTTGAACAAGGCTATGAAGACTGCATAAACTTCTTCCCGATCCTGATAGCACAACTGCTGCACAACCACTCCACACATTCCTCTTTCATTATACCAAAACAGACCACACCCCAAGCCACTTTCCCTGAATGCCACCCTTGCATCACCTCCCCTCAAGCACTCCTCTCCCTCTGTGCCTCATGCCCCACAGTCCCTTCTCCTTATCCCCACCCTAAGAAATATGAGAGTACTTCCCCTCAAATAGAGGGTATCAGGTCAAGCTTGCCTCTCCTTCCCCTCCTGCAGTCTTTCTCCCTTCTCGTTACACTATTCACAACTTCCAGGACACAGCAGCAAGCCATCCTGACTCACACTATCTATCCCACTTACACCTTTGTCCTTTCTCCCAAAACAGATCCAGGCCCAAGCAATGAAGTAAAAGGAGGAAAAATAAACAGCTCTCCTGCGTCGATGTCGGACACACTCCTGATCCGCGGCGAAGGAAGGCCCGAATCGTAGGCTAGTGAGAGGTGACAGACACCAGGCCTACTTCAGGCTGCAGCAGGCCCTTCAAACTCAGCGAACACAGACCTGGAGTGCGTGCTTAAGTGGCGACAGAGAAGGAACTTGGGACCTACCCATAACGGACATGGCCACCACCTCCCCTCCCGCGACACTGCAAAGCGAGACTTGGCCACCACCTTCCTCCTCCCACCACAACCACTTTCTGCCAACTCCACAGGCCCCGCTCTTAGTGACGGCGCCGCCATGTTGACCCACCTCACACGGCAGCACGCGAAGCTGTACAGGGCTCAAAGAACATCTCAGCTCTTCTCTTCTCTCCTCCCCTCACCCCCCCTCCCCCCCTCCCCCCCTCCCCCCCACCCCCCCCACCCCCCCCCGCGGCCTTGCGTCTCCTCACCTTCATGTCTGGACATCCTAATTTTGAGTCTGCAGCCCAGGCCTGTCCCTAGGCTTCCGGTGGGTGCTCGAGCGTTGCTTTAATCTAGGTTCCCCTCGTACCTTACGCACTGACCCACAACGAAAAATAAACAACAAAAAAGGGGGAGAAATAGGGGAGTGATGTAAAGAGATATCCGTTCCAACGGCCCCAGCCAGCTAGCTAGCCGGCCGGCCTGCCTGCCTACCTACCTGTGTCTCTCTGTCTGTCTGTCTGTCTGTCTGTCTCTCTCTCTCTCTCTCTCTCCTTCTCCTTCTCCTCCTCCTCCTTCTTCTTCTTCTTCTTCTTCTTCGTCTTCTTATCCTCCTCCTCCGCCCCCCCCCCCCCCCCCCCCACCTCCGTGTCTCGGTCTCTCTGTCTCTCTCCCTCCCCCCCCCCTCTTCTCCTCCCTCCTCTTGGCGAGGGCGGATCCACTAGCAACGACTTCTCAGGCGCTGCGAAGCTTACACTTCCTCTTCCGTCGCTTTAACCACCCCTCTTCCTGAGTTCCCGTCTCTGTTCCGTCTTTTATTGTTACTGTAAGAACACTGATTCCTTGCACTCCTCAGCTCTTTCTCAACCGAAGTTCAAGGTCTCCCCGAGTTTTTTTTCTCCATCTGTTGTTTGGGGTTTTTAATACCTTCTTTTTTTTAACCTTTTTTTCATTCCTGCTTTGTCCAGTAGTCGCTGCACGCAGGGAGGAGGAAGTACACAAGTGAAAGGAGGGTCGGCACCGCTCAAGGCAAGGAAAGACACGGGGTTGAGCGCAGTTGGATGGTGCTCTCTTCCTCCAAACTGGAAAAGACTGCTCTCTCCAGACATTCACTAGAGAGACAGCCTCCTTCCTTATTTCGGTTTCTGACAACTGCCCGTATGCCGCATGAAGCAGGGAAAAGAATCTCCCTGCTTCCCCCTGTTGTAGAAGACACTGCTGTTGCCGGATGCACAAAGATCTCCCTCGTCCCCAAGTAAAGATACCAGAGAAGGAGGAATGAAAGAAACCCAACAGCAGCCTTCAGGAAGGGGACAAGTTCAGCGAGGTGTTTCATGGTACTCCCCATTCTCTCCCCTTTCAAATGTGAATTGCAACTCCCCCTCTGTAATTCGGGGTGATATAGCAAGTGGTGATGAATCTGTCACATGCCTTGATGCTTCCTGTCTGATTCCTGCTGTTTGACTCCTGCAATGCTGGGAGTGCTCAAGTAACTGTTTAATCAGCCAAAAGGGCAGGCCACCCTGCTTGCAACAGGTACCATATTGTACAGGTGTCTTGATAATTCTTGATGTTTCTGCTTAGGCTGCAAAGTGCTGAGAGGTGAAAAGAGGGTGACATTTTGGCCACATGTGATGGTTTAGGTGTTCCCCACCCCCCCCACACACTATAGAAATCACCCAGACTAGACTCAGTCGGCTCTGGGAATATAAATGAAGCTATTTATTTACAGCTAGCACAATATACAAGCAGATATTTACAGTATATACAGTTATATACAGAAATATACAAGGTAAAAGGTAATACAACTCCCCTCCCAGAAACCTGAGTCTCCAGGAGGGGCTCTCAACCACCCCTGCACCTTCCCCCTGCCCCTCTCAACCTTACCCCAGTCCTAAGGAAGAATAGAGGTTCGGCCAAGAGGTTAAGAAGCAAAGGTGAGTGGAGGGTGTGTTAGAGAGATGTAGCTCAGTCAGTGCCCAGCCAGAGTGAGTGAAAAATGGCGAGAGTGTTATATAATGTTTTCATTTTTTTCTTCAGCAAGACTGTGAGTGAAGTAGACATGGCCATTGTTTTCCTTTCACAGCCTATGATCTAGTTCTTCTCACCAAAACATTCTAGCTAGCTTCAAACTAGCACACCACAGTAACATGCGGATTTGTCATAAGTGAATTTCATAGTATCATAGTATCATCAGGGTTAGAAGAGACCTCACAGATCATCAAGTCCAACCCTTTACCACAGAGCTCAAGGCTAGACCATGGCACCAAGTGCCACGTCCAATCTTGCCTTAAAGTGCCCCAGGGACGGCGACTCCACCACCTCCCCGGGCAGCCCATTCCAGTGTCCAATGACTCTCTCAGTGAAGAACTTCCTCCTCACCTCAAGCCTAAACCTCCCCTGGCACAGCCTAAGGCTGTGTCCTCTTGTTCTGGTGCTGGCCACCTGAGAGAAGAGAGCAACCTCCTCCTGGCCACAACCACCCCTCAGGTAGTTGTAGACAGCAATAAGGTCACCCCTGAGCCTCCTCTTCTCCAGGCTAAACAATCCCAGCTCCCTCAGCCTCTCCTCATAGGGCTTGTGCTCAAGGCCTCTCACCAGCCTCGTCGCCCTTCTCTGGACACGCTCAAGCATCTCAGTGTCCTTCCTAAACTGGGGGGCCCAGAACTGAATGCAGTACTCGAGGTGTGGTCTGACCAGTGCAGAGTACAGGGGCAGAATGACCTCCCTGCTCCTGCTGACCACACCATTCCTGATGCAGGCCAGGATGCCACTGGCTCTCTTGGCCACATGGGCACACTGCTGGCTCATGTTCAGGCGGGTATCAATCAGTACCCCCAGATCCCTCTCTGTCTGGCTGCTCTCCAGCCACTCCGACCCTAGCCTGTATCTCTCCATGGGGTTGTTGTGGCCAAAGTGCAGCACCCTGCACTTGGAGCTATTGAACGCCATCCCATTGGACTCTGCCCATCTGTCCAGGCGGTCAAGGTCCCACTGCAGAGCCCTTCTGCCTTCCAACTCAGTCACATCTGCCCCCAGCTTGGTGTCATCTGCAAACTTGCTGATGACTGACTCGATGCCCTCATCCAGATCATCTATGAAGATGTTAAAGAGGATGGGGCCCAGCACAGATCCCTGAGGGACACCACTAGTGACTGGCCGCCAGCTGGATGTGGCACCATTCACCACCACTCTCTGGGTCCGGCCCTCCAGCCAGTTCCTAATCCAGCACAAAGTGTTGCCATCCAAGCCATGGGCTGATAGCTTAGCCAGCAGTTTGCTGTGGGGGACAGTGTCAAAGGCCTTGCTGAAGTCCAGATAGACCACATCCACAGGCCTCCCCACATCCACCAAGCGGGTCGCCTGATCATAGAAGGAGATCAGGTTAGAAAGGCAGGATCTGCCCTTCCTAAACCCATGCTGGCTGGACCTGAGCCCTTTGCCATCCCTTAGGTGCGCTCTTATCACCCCCAAGACAACCTGCTCCATCAGTTTCCCTGGCACTGAGGTCAGGCTGACGGGTCTATAGTTCCCTGGTTCCTCCATCCGACCCTTCTTGTGGATGGGGACCACGTTGGCCATTTTCCAGTCTCCTGGGACCTCTCCGGTGAGCCAGGACTGCTGGAAAATGATGGAGAGCGGCTTGGCCAGCTCAGCTGCCAGCTCTCTCAGCACCCTGGGATGGATCCCATCTGGTCCCATGGACTTGTGGGTATCCAGATGGCTCAGCAGGTCCTGAACTAATTCTTCATGAATTTCCAGGGGAACACACCGCTCCCTGACCCCATCCCCCAGTTCAAGAGGCCATTCTTCTCCTCCTCCTTCCTTACTGTTGAAAACTGAGGCGAAGAAGGCATTCAGGACCTCAGCCTTTTCTACATCATCAGTTATAGTATTCCCCTCCTGGTCCAGTAAGGAGTGGAGGGTCTTCTTGCCCTTCCTTTTAGCGTTGATAAATTTATAAAAGTGTTTTTTGTTATCCTTCAAGGAAGTGGCCAGCCTAAGTTCTAGCTGGGCCTTAGCCTCTCTAATTTTTCTCCTGCATAATCTGGCTACCTCCTTAAACACGTCAGGAGAAGCCTTCCCCTACTTCCAGAGGTGATACACCCTCTTTTTTTCCCCCAATTCCTTCAGGAGCTGTTTACTCATCCAGGCTGGTCGCCTTCCCCGCCGGCTCATCTTTTGGCACATGGGAACTGCCAGCTCCTGTACCTTCAAGAGCTCCTGTTTAAAGTAGGTCCAACTATCCTGGACCCTTTTGTTCTCGAGGACTGCTGCCCAGGGGACTTCGGAAATAAGTTTCCTAAGCAAATTGATGTTTGCCCTCCGAAAGTCCAAGGTGTAGGTTTTGTTGTAGTGCCTCCCTACCTCCCTGTATATTGAAAATTCCACTAACTCGTGATCACTACACCCCAGGCAGCCTCCCACTGCCACATCTCCTACCAGCCCTTCTCTGTTGGACAGCAGCAGGTCAAGCTGAGCTTGACCCCTAGTAGGCTCACTTAACAGCTGGGACATGAAGCTGTCCTCCATGCACTCCAGAAATCTCCTGGACTGCCTCCTCTCTGCTGAATTAAGTTCCCAGCAGATATCTGGCAGGTTAAAGTCGCCCACCAGGACAAGATCTGATCTTGAGACAGCCTACAGCTGTTTGTAAAATATCTCATCTGTTTCCTCATCCTGGTTGGGTGGTCTATAACAGACTCCAACCAGGATGTCAGATTTATTAGTCCTCCCTCTGATTTTAACCCACAGGCTCTCAACCCCTTCATCCCTCACCTCAAGCTCAGTGGCATGGAGTGACTCCCTAATATACAGAGCCACCCCTCCTCCTCTTCTCCCTTGCTTATCTCTCCTGTAGAGATTATATCCCCCCAGTATAGCAGTCCAGTCATGCCTGTCATCCCACCAAGTTTCTGAAATGGCAACTATATCATAGTCACCCTGGTGGACCAGGACTTCCAATTCCTCCTGCTTGTTACCCAAGCTGCGTGCATTGGTGTAGATGCACTTCAGCTGGGCTCTCGATTCCCCAGTTGTCCTTAGTTTCCTTTCCACTCTCTCCTTCTCAGAGAGAGTAACTGCCTCACCCACCCCCTTCAGACCTAGTTTAAAGCCCGCCCAATGAGCCCTGCCAACTCCATTGCCCGGACTCTCCTGCCCCTCCTAGACAATTGCACCCCATCACGATCAAGTAGGTCCGGCGCAGTAAAAGTTCCCCCGTGGTCAAAAAACCCAAAATGCCACCGCTGGCACCATCCCTTGAGCCATTTATGGATATCGTAGGTTCTGCTGTTCCTCTCTGTGAACTCCCCTGCCACAGAGGGAACTGAGCAGAACACCACCTGTGCACCCACCCCATCTATCAATTTCCCCAGGGCCTTAAATTCCTTTTTAATTGCCCTGGTCCCCCTCTTTTCAATTTCATCCCTGCCAGCCTGTATCACCAACAAGGGGTAATAATCAGAGGGGTGTATTAGGTTAGGGATTCTCCTGGTGATGTCCCTAACCCGGGCACCAGGAAGGGAGCAGACCTGCCTGTGAGACGGGTCGGGACGACAAATGGGTCCCTCTGTCCCCCTCAAGACAGAATCTCCAACAACTATAACCCTTCTCTTTTTCTTGTTTTTTGTGGAGCTAGTCACCACAGTTGGTGGCGACTGCTCCACCCTAGGCAATGACACAGTTGGATGCTCCTCATTGTTCTCACCCTCTGTACCCTCTGTATGCAGGGCCTCATACTTGTTGTGCAAGGGCAGAGGAAGAGGAGGAGAGGGTCGGGGTGGATTTCCCTTACTACCCCTGACAGGGATCTGTACCCATCCCTCACTGTTTCCAGGGGCAGATTCCTTAGCAGGGGGGATCTGCAGAGCCTGCACCCACAGATCCAGCTCCCTTTCATTCTCCCTTATTGACCTGAGCCTGGACACTTCGTCCTTCAGCTCGGCCACTTCGTCTTTCAATTCCGCCACCAAGGTGAGAAGGAAGTTCACCTGCTCACACCTGGTGCAATTGTTCTCCCCTTCCCCTTCAGCAGCAAGTGAGAGGCTGTAGCACTCCCTGCATCCAGTGGCCTGGACTCCTGTGCTTTCCCAGGTCACGTCAGTCTGTGTGCACATGCTCCTCCTGCCGTTTGTAGCACGAGTGACATGCGTAGTGCACAGTGATACCGACACTCAGGAACAGGAGGAGAGAAAAAAAAAAAAAAAATCTCCCAGCCACAGGCAGGCTAGCTTTTCACTCTCTCGGCTCAGCAGCCAAAATGGCGGCCGGCGCGGCACGCGGCGGGATTTTAAATCTCCCGCGGCTGACGTCACCAGCCCCGTCACAGTCTCACTCTGTCTCGCGAGACCACAGCCCAGCCGTCCCCTCTGCTTACCTTATCGTGTCTCAGAACCACGGAGAGCAGCAGAACGGAGCAGCAAAACCGAACCCAGCAGCAATCCCCACGGAGCTTTTCACTCTCTCGGCTCTTAGTGGGATATTCCCATAATTTTCTGTCCATTTTTTTTTCATTCTACCTCTTACTAGTATTGGGCTCCAAAGGATAGGGATGTGTGTTTCAGAATGAAGAAAGTGAGTTTCAAACTGTGAGAAATGAACTCACTCTAAAATTTAAGTATAAAAAGTTTATTATAAAACAAAGGCAAACAGTGCTTGGTGCATAGCAAAGTTGCTAAAGGCACATTGCTAACAGCAGATAGCAATACTTATATAGGATAAAGATTAGATAACATTGTATTAGCTTTATACATATTCATAAGTGTTCTCTTACATTCTCCCAGTATTACCCACCCCACCCTTTTTTGGTTTGTTTGATCAAGTTAACACCTGGGTTTCTTCACAATGGGATCTTGACCCCATTGTATTTTCTTGAAACATCAATCAAGGGCCTCCTGGTTCCTCCTGGCATGCACTTGTGGCACCCAGTTATCTTAGTGAAAGACAGTATCACAGTATCACAGTATCACAGTATCACAGTATCACCAAGGTTGGAAGAGACCTCACAGATCATCAAGTCCAACCCTTTACCACAGTGCCCAAGGCTAGACCATGGCACCAAGTGCCACATCCAATCTTGCCTTGAACTGCCCCAGGGACGACGACTCCACCACCTCCCCAGGCAGCCCATTCCAGTGCCCAATGACTCTCTCAGTGAAGAACTTTCTCCTCACCTCGAGCCGAAATTTCCCCTGGCGCAGCCTGAGGCTGTGTCCTCTTGTTCTGGAGCTGGCCACCTGAGAGAAGAGAGCAACCTCCTCCTGGCCACAACCACCCTTCAGGTAGTTGTAGACAGCAATAAGGTCACCCCTGAGCCTCCTCTTCTCCAGGCTAAACAACCCCAGCTCCCTAAGCCTCTCCTCGTAGGGCTTGTGCTCGAGGCCTCTCACCAGCCTCGTCGCCCTTCTCTGGACACGCTCAAGCATCTCAGTGTCCTTCCTAAACTGGGGGGCCCAGAACTGAATGCAGTACTCGAGGTGTGGTCTGACCAGTGCAGAGTACAGGGGCAGAATGACCTCCCTGCTCCTGCTGACCACACCATTCCTGATGCAGGCCAGGATGCCACTGGCTCTCTTGGCCACCTGGGCACACTGCTGGCTCATGTTCAGGCGGGTATCAATCAGTACCCCCAGATCCCTCTCTGTCTGGCTGCTCTCCAGCCACTCCGACCCCAGCCTGTATCTCTGCATGGGGTTGTTGTGGCCAAAGTGCAGCACCCTGCACTTTGAGCTATTGAACCCCATCCCATTGGACTCTGCCCATCTGTCCAGGCGGTCAAGGTCCTGCTGCAGAGCCCTTCTGCCCTCCAGCTCAGTCACATCTGCCCCCAGCTTAGTGTCATCTGCAAACTTGCTGATGACTGACTCGATGCCCTCATCCAGATCATCTATGAAGATGTTAAAGAGGATGGGGCCCAGCACAGATCCCTGAGGGACACCACTAGTGACTGGCCGCCAGCTGGATGTGGCACCATTCACCACCACTCTCTGGGTCCGGCCCTCCAGCCAGTTCCTAACCCAGCACAGAGTGTTACCATCCAAGCCGCGGGCTGACAGCTTAGCCAGCAGTTTGCTGTGGGGGACAGTGTCAAAGGCCTTGCTGAAGTCCAGATAGACTACATCCACAGGCCTCCCCACATCCACCAAGCGGGTCACCTGATCATAGAAGGAGATCAGGTTAGAAAGGCAGGATCTGCCCTTCCTAAACCCATGCTGGCTGGACCTGAGATCTTTGCCATCCCTCAGGTGCGCAGTTTATTGGCCCCAAGAGAACCTGCTCCATCAGTTTCCCTGGCACTGAGGTCAGGCTGACAGGTCTGTAGTTCCCAGGTTCCTCCATCCGACCCTTTTTGTGGATGGGGACCACGTTGGCCATTTTCCAGTCTCCTGGGACCTCTCCGGTGAGCCAGGACTGCTGGAAAATGATGGAGAGTGGCTTGGCCAGCTCAGCTGCCAGCTCTCTCAGCACCCTGGGATGGATCCCATCTGGTCCCATGGACTTGTGGGTGTCCAGATGGCTCAGCAGGTCCTGAACTAATTCCTCATGAATTTCCAGGGGAACACACTGCTCCCCGACCCCATCCCCCAGTTTAAGAGGCCATTTGCCTCCTCCTCCTCTCTCCTTACTGTTGAAAACTGAGGCGAAGAAGGCATTCAGGACTTCTGCCTTTGCTTCATCATCAGTTATAGTGTTCCCCTCCTGGTCCAGTAAGGAGTGGAGGGTCTTCTTGCCCTTCCTTTTAGCATTGATAAATTTATAAAAGTGTTTTTTGTTAACTTTCACGGAAGTGGCCAGCCTAAGTTCTAGCTGAGCCTTAGCCTCTCTAATTTTTCTCCTACATAGTCTGGCTACCTCCTTAAACACATCAGGAGAAGCCTTCCCCTCCTTCCAGAGGCGATACACCCTCTTTTTCTCCCCCACTTCCTTCAGGAGCTCTTTGCTCATCCAGGCTGGTCGCCTCCCCCTGCGGCTCATCTTTCGGCACGTGGGAACTGCCAGTTCCTGTGCCTTCAAGAGCTCCTGTTTAAAGTAGGTCCAACCATCCTGGACCCCTTTGTTCTCAAGAACTGCTGCCCAGGGGACATTGGAAATAAGTTCCTTGAGCAAATTGAAGTTTGCCCTCCTAAAGTCCAAGGTGTAGGTTTTGTTGAAGTGCCTCCCTACCTCCCTGTATATTGAAAACTCCACTAACTCGTGATCGCTACACCCCAGGCAGCCTCCCACTATCACATCTCCTACCAGCCCTTCTCTGTTGGAGAGCAGCAGGTCAAGCTGAGCTTGACCCCTAGTAGGCTCGTTTAACAGTTGGGTCATGAAGCTGTCCTCCATGCACTCCAGAAATCTCCTGGACTGCCTCCTCTCTGCTGAATTAAGTTCCCAGAAGATATCTGGCAGGTTAAAGTCACCCACAAGGACAAGATCTGAAGATCTAGAGACAGCCTCCAACTGTTTGTAAAATATCTCATCTGTTTCCTCATCCTGGTTGGGTGGTCTGTAACAGACTCCAACCAGGATGTCAGATTTATTAGTCCTACCTCTGATTTTAATCCACAAGGTCTCTACCCCTTCATCCCTCACTTCTAGCTCAATGGCATGGAGTGACTCTCTAATATACAGGGCCACCCCTCCTCCTCTTCTCCCTTGCCTATCTCTCCTGAAAAGGTTATATCCCTCCAGTATAACAGCCCAGTCATGCCTGTCGTCCCACCAAGTTTCTGAAATGGCAACTACATCGTAGTCCCCCTGGTGGACCAGGACTTCCAATTCCTCCTGTTTGTTACCCAAGCTGCGTGCATTGGTGTAGATACACTTCAGCTGGGCTCTCGATTTAATTGTCCTTAGTTTCCTTCCATCTCTCTCCTTCTCAGAGAGAGTAATTTCCTCACCCACCCCCTTCAGACCTAGTTTAAAGCCCGCCTAATGAGCCCTGCCAACTCCATTGCCAGGACTCTCCTGCCCTTCCTAGATAACTGCACCCCATCACAAGCCAGCAGGTCCGGTGCAGTAAAAGTTCCCCCATGGTCAAAGAACCCAAAACGCCGCCGCTGGCACCATCCCTTCAGCCATTTGTTGATATCGTAGGTTCTGCTGTTCCTCTCTGTGAACTCCCTTGCCACAGAGGGAACTGAGCAGAACACCACCTGCGCTCCCGCCCCATCTATCAATTTCCCCAGGGCTTTAAATTCCTTTTTAATTGCCCTGGTCCCCTTCTTTTCAATTTCGTCGCTGCCAGCCTGTATTACCAACAAGGGGTAATAATCAGAGGAATGGATTAGGTTAGGGATTCTCCTGGTGATGTCCCTAACCCGGGCACCAGGAAGGGAGCAGACCTCCCTGTGAGACGGGTCGGGACAACAAATGGGTCCCTCTGTCCCCCTCAAGATGGAGTCCCCGACAACTACAACTCTTCTCTTTTTCTTGTTTTTTGTGGAGCTAGTCACCACAGTTGGTGGTGACTGCTCCACCCTAGGCAATGTCTCAGTGGGATGATCCTCATTGCTCTCACCCTCTGTACCCTCTGCATGCAGCGCCTCATACTTATTGCGCAAGGGCAGAGGAGGAGAAGGAGAGGGCCGGGGAGGATTTCCCTTACTTCCCCTGACAGGGATCTGCACCCATCCCTCACTGTTTCCAGGGGCAGATTCCTTAGCAGGGGGGATCTGTAGAGCCTGCACCCACAGATCCAGCTCCCTTTCATTCTCCCTTATTGACCTGAGCCTGGACACTTCGTCCTTCAGCTCGGCCACTTCATCTTTCAATTCCGCCACCAAGGTGAGAAGGAAGTTCACCTGCTCACACCTGGTGCAATTGTTCTCCCCCTCCCCTTCAGCAGCAAGCGAGAGGCTGTAGCACTCCCTGCATCCAGTGGCCTGGACTCCTGTGCTTTCCCAGGTCACATCAGTCTGTGTGCACACGCTCCTCCTGCCCTTTGTAGCACGAGTGACAGGCATAGTGCACAGAGATACTGACAGTCAGAAAGAAAAAAAAAAAAAAAAAAAAAAAATCTCCCAGCCGCAGCTGACGTCACCAGCCCCGTCACAGTCTCACGCTGTATCGCGAGACCACAGTCCAGCCGTCCCCTCTGCTTACCTTATCGTGTCTCAGAACCATGGAGAGCAGCAGAACGGAGCAGCAAAACCGAACCCAGCAGCAACCCCCGCGGAGCTTTTCACTCTCTCGGCTCGGCAGCCAAAATGGCACTCCTGGTTCCTCCCGACACACACACTGTACCCTGTTATTTTACAGATTAGGTCATATAAAAGTCCTCTTGTGCAAAAGCCAAAATCTCATATATTACAGTCCCTCCTTTTCTTTTCCTTACGATATTTAACTTGAGACATAGATACCATTTCATACTTGGGTCTTTCTCTCAATTTTTTCCAAAATAATCCTGGCCTTGTCATCTTTTTCCACCTTAAATAGATTGATTCTGGTTCTTTAACAATCTCAAATTTCCATTTTTTCCACTGTTTTTCTGATTATTCCTGTTAGCATGGGTAATAAGCAGGGAATTATAAACAGTAGTAGAAGAATTCCACCAATGCCTATTAATACATTTCTTAAGCCTCCAAGGTTCCACCAATTTTCTGTCCACTGTTTCTCAAAATTCTCTATCAACCCTCTCCAAGTTTGGACTGGGACATGGGCCACTTTTTTCATATTGGTAACTATTTGCTCTATTGCTTTTCCATCATCAGTGTGCAAACAGCAATTTGATAGGTTAAATTTTACACACACCCCTCCCTCTTGGGCTAAGAGATAATCCAGGGTGAATCAATTCTGATATATGTTGATTCTGATCTTGCTGTTTTGTTTAGCCAAGAGGGCACCACTTGTCTTGTTGGTAATTATTTCAAGAACCACTTGAAGCCGAATTATGTGAGTCAGTATATAGATAGGAATATGGTAACCCCAGGACCCATCCTTGGCCCAACTGGTAAGGCCGTAGTATTGGATTATCCTCTCTGGGGGCCACTCATCATCCTTCCAATTCCCAATTTGGAGGTCTCTTTTTCATCTCTCTAGTTCGGAATAGACAGAGATACCCAGCTTTTCACCTCCTCTCAAGGGTAGGTGGAAAAAGCTAGAGCATATACTACCTAAAGCACATGTTCCAGTCCAGTTGGAGGGTAACTCTGAATAAGCAAATTTTCCACATATTCAATACAACCCCTCAGGTGCTGGCCACTTGTCAGCATGTCCCCTGAGTAGGGTCCATTCTTTTCCTTAAGGTCTCTGGTTTGAAGGATGAACCATCTCACCATGTCCAATTACCTTGGGTCTCATTCCAAGTCCACATCCTGGTGCACATCAAACTTCCCACCTCCATTCCCCTCTCTGATCTTAATTTCCTCTGCCAGCAAGATCCTCCAACAATTCTGGTTTGTAATGTCCATTGTTTTGCCCTCTTTATCCTACTACGATTCCATATGTCAGGCCTGCTAACATTTGTATCTCTAGATTCCCAGGGACATTGTTCTCTGTCCTGGAGTCCTGTGTACCCCTAAATTCCTCTCCCTCTGTGGTTTCAATGGGGGAGAAAAGGCGTGAAAAGACCTGTTTTCCCCCCCCCTGCCCTGCAGGCGTGAAGGGGGGGAGCAAGGGGCCCTTGCAGCACTGGAATCAGGCTGGGGATTGGCTGTGGTCTTCGCACCTAGGAAGTGGTAACTCTGCTCTTTGTCTAGGAAGAGTATAAATATTGGGGGACTTCCCGCCTTAGAGTTCTCCCCCGCCTGGATAGATTCTGCAGAAGGAGCCCCCGGCACTCTGCTCCGAAGGATGGCTTCCCACCTTAAGCACCCTTTATCAGGCTCAGTAGGCCTTAACGACCCTCAGAGGGCCTCTGAAAGAGAGCGAGGGGACAAGCAGCTGGACCACCCTTCTTTTCAGCCAGCCTGACTCACCTGTGAGTAACTTTGGCTCAGCCACCATGATTATTAGTGGGGAATGCTATTATTTAATAGCTCGGCCTTCAAAAATAGTCAAATTACCTATGGTATCCTTGTAGATCTTCTCAACCTAACTAAATCTGCTAATTAAAACTAAATTAATTTCTATATATAGTTTTGCGGGTGGGTTTTTGTGAAAATAAAATAACTCTATTTTTCTATAAAATTCCTGACTCGACCACAATAATTCCCTGCCTCCACAACATTAATGGCACAGCGAAAGCAGAGTAGTTCAATAGTAGAATTTCTTCATGAGAAAGGATGCCTAATCACAGGACTTGATTTAATTTGGGCTCAGCAAAATTGTAAAAATCCAGAGAAAATCTTGGAGAAATTAGCTGAGAATTCTGACCCTGTGATTACTGAGACATGCAGCTCAGTGACTTGCAGATCAAATACGCGATAGAGCCAGGTGACTCAGTGGCAGAATATGTCTATAGAGTCTCTCGAGCTGGCAGGGACAAAGTCCTTTTAGACTCCGAGGAAGCAGACAGAGACTGGGGGGATGATGTGTTCCTGACGCATGAACTCGAGGGGACGCACAGCCTCACCGCCCGGATAGCTTACTGGGGAAGCAGCTTTTGTCCAGCTTATAGGGGGGAGCCCACAGAACTAAGAGTTACCAGCTCCTCTGACCTGATCACAGCTCTCCGCAGACTTGCCTGTGTGCAGGCGATATATGATAAGGGAAAATACAATTGCCCTTTAAATGCTCCTATAGATCCAGAGCGGTTACACCCTATTATGCAGGGATTGCCAGTGAGCCTGCAAATTCGAGCAATGAAAAATATAGAGACAATTCAAAGGGTGATCGCAGAAAATGCAGAGGAAGATGCACAAGAACATGTAATGACTTGGGCTGAACTGTTAACTGACTTAAATGTCCACGGGCTCCAGTTTGGGTTTGGTTCTCCCAAAGACAAAGTCTGGGGAGAGACAATCTGGTGCTTCTCCCACAGAAAAAAACAGGACCATGCGCAGACAGGTCCAGACAGTAAAGGACTCCCCCAGGGGGACAGGTCCTACAAACTTCCCCATGAGACGTATGGGAAGAGACCTGCGGTCTGCAGGAAGCTGGTGGAGGTGAGATCGGGGTACTGACGAGTTGACTCAGCTGCTAGCAACGCAGTACACTTTATTAGGGCAGTGCAATACTTTATATAGTATTCAGGAAGGCGTGCACAATCAGTTTGCAACTGGCACAAGTGAACAGTACAGAATGGTTCAGAGTTATGTGTAAGGTACAGATAGGTTGCCCTGTGTCAAAACAATCTGCGGTGTCCACCCCAGGGGGCTGGCCGGCTCAGCCCCCTGCAGCTGTGTGTGGGTTGTTCGCTGTTTACAGCTTAGCTTCCTGAACCAGAAGCGGGCTCAAGGACACCTCCCAGCACGGGTTCTCTTGCTTACCAGCTCATGTCCTGCTAGTGGAAGAATTCTCCCGCAATTCCCCCCTTTTTTTTCTTTTGAGCAACCCAGGCTTGATCTCACATAGGCTGTGTTTGACACAGGTGTGAATAACACAGGTGCAAATCAATAATGCTAAAGTTAGAAAGAGAATACATCTGTTAGAGCTTTTTGCTAGTAGCAATAGTCTGGCAAGCTAACCACCCAAGCTTAGCTAACAATTGCAAAAGCCTGTTCTGCAAGCGACAGTAAGTCATATGTTCAAAAACCCAAAAGTCCAGATGAACATCACAGTCACAGGAGAGTGCATATGCGCCACGTCTTTGCTGGCTCTGCATGGCGGTTGATGTCATAGAGTTGCAGATGTATCTGTTGTCCAATATTCTTTCTCAGACTCCCATTGTTCTGGATTCACTCTATAATTCTCAGAAATCTTGATGTTTTCATTATATTCCTTAGCTATGAGTTGTGTCTGTCTATTGTGCTTAAGAACTACTAATTTCTAAATATGATACAAAGATATGCCCTAGATGTTACCTTCAGGCTTCCTATTAGGCCTATCCCCACAGTTCTTTATTTATTTTTAAAAATTTAAGGCAGTGTTTCTCATCCTTTTGCAGAGCCCTTGCAAAAAGATACCAAGCACGTTGCCATCTGTGCCAATTAAGTGGGTTTTGGCCTTTACAACAGGTGCTAAACTGAATCTCTATTTTGCTGTTACCCATTCCATTAAACCAGAATCACTGAAAACTCATGAAAATACCCAGATTCATTAACCATGATCAAAACCTTACAATCCATACACACATAATCATCATGTCAATACTCCTTTCAAGATCTTGCCACAATTCTGCTGTCTGAGCAAGATTTCTGCTCACTTTAAGAAAACAGGCTGGTCATAGCAAGCTGGTCTCCATCTAAATCCTGTGAACATAAATGGTCAAATGCAAACAAATACAAAAACAAATGCAAACATATTCAGTGCCTAGGCTAACAAATCCATTGACCTTGTCTGTATGATGTGACTCTGTATGATGTGACTAGAGAAATTGCAAATTTTCTTCTTACCTCCTTCCTTGTCTTTCTATCCCCCTTTTCCCCCTTCTTTTTTTTTGTTTTGTTTTTGTTTGCTCATTTGTACATGATCCTAATGGCATTAAAATATACAGAAAAATTCTAAAAAATATTCTGTAATATTCCAATATGCTAAAATTCTACAATTGTCATATTACAAACTCATAGCCTCAGCTATATTATCTTAGCAACTTAAAGATCTAGGAAATGAAGGAAACAGGAGAAAAAGCAAAGAAAAATCAAGAAATGTGGTGCCACAGCAGACTCCGAATCAGCACAGAGGGGAGAATAAGATCCTCCTAAAAATTCTGGTACAATTAGTAATCATTTAACATCCTATCCAGTAAACTCCTAAACTCTAAAGTATATTACAACCAAAGCCAACACAGCATCAGGGTTCCAGTGTACACTGTGGCCATCACAAACTTAGTCTGTCTCTTTGAGAATCAAGGACACTGTGCCGCGGCAGCTGTAAGGGAAAAAAGTAAAAAAAGAGGACAGGAAGGGGGGGGGGGGTGGTGACTGCTTCGCCAAACTCTGAGACTCCTCATAACTCTGGGACTCCGCAAGCGGGAGAGGGGTGTGTGTGACTGTGTGACTGCTTCGCCAAACTCCGAGACTCCTCCTAACTCCGAGACTCCGCAAGCGGGAGGAGGGGTGGTGACTCGCACTCCCAGTAGACTCGCCGCTCAGCCACTCTCCCAACCCCCGTCCCCGAGAGTCCCCGCTGCCGTCCCCATAGCCCCTGCCTCCTCTTCGTCTCCGCTGCTCTCTGCGTTCTGCACACACGATCGGTGAGGGGAAGGGGGGGTGGGGCGGGGCCGCACCCCCAGACGGCAAACCGGGACCCCAGTGATCACCGCACAGGGTCCTCAGCAAGGTACGTGGGCGGACCATTAGCGGCACTCAGCAAATCAGTTGGTAGCAGTTCTAAGAAACAGTTTAAACTGAGGAAGTTCCTGTTGCTTTCGCCGGCGGTGCTCAGGACGGCCACCATTACTAAGTGGCCAGGACGAACCCCGGTCACGTGCGGCAGCCATAGAAACGTGCCACTGACTGCCATGTCCCCTTTGTCTTTCTGCAAGTCCCCGTTTTTCCACAAAGGCTTAATAAGAGAGAGAGAGACACTTCTTTATCCATAGTTGTTTATCCAGCTTTGACAGCGTGTTCCCCGGAAGGAGCCGCCCATCTTTATGGCAGCTACTGAATTTACAGCTTTTCCGGCAGGGCGGAGGGCCTGATTACGGCTTTTATGATAGGGCAGACAGCCTCTTTACGGCTTTTCCGACATAGGGCGGAGGGCCTGTTTACGGCTTTTCCGACACAGCAGACAGCCTGTCTTTTTTACAGCTTTCCCCACCAGGGGGCATCCTAGTGTCTGATCCCTCCTGCCTCTGCCAGCCTCCCTTACTGCATGAAGATGAAGTGGCGTTTCAGCCCCTTATCGGGGCCCCAACAGCCTAACGTCCAGGCTCAGCGCTTTCTCGATCGTAGCCTGGAGGCTTCTCAATGGTCCGGGATGCAGGCCGCAAACCCGTAGTCACGCAGCGATAGGGTGGTTCAATCACGATGTTCGGGCACCATTTTGCAGTCTGCAGGAAGCTGGTGGAGGTGAGATCGGGGTACTGACGAATCGACTCAGCTGCTAGCAACACAGTACGCTTTATTAGGGCAGTGCAATACTTTATATAGTACTCAGGAAAGGCATGCACAATCAGTTTGGGGCTGGCACAAGTGGACAGTACAGATTGGTTCAGAGTTATGTGTAAGGTACAGATAGGTTGCCCTGTGTCAAAACAATCTGCGGTGTCCACCCCAGGGGGCTGGCCAGCTCAGCCCCCTGCAGCTGTGTGTGGGTTGCTCACTGTTTACAGCTTAGCTTCCTGAGCCAGAAGCGGGCTCAAGGACACCTCCCAGCACGAGCTCTCATGTTTACCAGCTCATGTCCTGCTAGCGGAAGAATTCTTCCACAGAGACCAACACTAACAGAGTGACTGGAGATTCAGACAGATTAATTCTCTGAGAGATGGTAGAGACAAGCCCTATCTCTAGGGATATCTAAGACCATGTTAAAGCAGCTGGCAGATTGGCAGCTGAAAGATTTAGTATAGTGCGTTCAAAATCTGGCTGGTAAACCCAGGGCCAGTGGCTCACCCAGTGGCAGCTCTCGGAGCGAACGCAGTACGCTCAGAAGCGGCAGCCCCCTCCCCCAGGGAACTTTACCTTGTCCTCAGATAGAAAGGTTAACCCTTTCTCGTCTCCCAGACGGGAGGCAAAAGACTAAATTGTAATAGTGGCTCAGGCAGCTTTTAATGGTCAGCAATCGTGAGGAGAGCTACAGAAGCCCCCAGAATTAAGACCTGCTGCCTAGGTGAGCCACCCGTGGTCACTGACCACATGCCCCAGTACAAAGGGCCAACCCAGGCTACTTAGATTACCCTCTATAGGGGTAGTACCAATGACACTGGATAACCCAGAGGCTTATATGCCTGGGAAGTTCTAGATGCCAATGGAAAAAGCCACCGCATCAGTGCACGGTGGATCGTCCCCAATTATTAATTGTCAAGCCTGGCCTTTATAGGCCAAGGCAAGTTTTGTCTCCCTACAGGTTAAAGTCAAAGCCAAGGACCAGTTCCTGACCAGTACCTGGGAAAAGGAGAACCAGCTACACAAGAGATGGAGGCATATCACCGGGGTGGCCAGTGGATGATGGCATCAGGACCCGCAGAGTGTGACCTCCAGCCATGGACTCAAAGCATCTAAAGCTCTGCCATGAACTCTATTGCTCCACCAGGAACAGAGCAATTAATTATTCAAATTGACTGTGTAGCTTTATTTAATACTGTTTGGGCTATTGTTAAGCCTTATTAAGTATTGTTAAGTATTGTTGGGGCTATTACTGTGTTGTTACATATTGTTAATATTGGAAAGGCTAACCTATATATTTAAATAGGCCACGCAGCTTACTAAATTGCAAGGGGGATCACCTACCACTCTGAATTTCTAGACGAAGATGCCCATTGCCACCAGGGTGGGATTGTCCTGGAGTCCTCTATACCCCTAAATTCCTCTCCCTCTGTGGTTTGAATGGGGGAGAAAAAGGCGTGAAAAGACCTGTTTCCCCCCCTGCCCTGCAAGCGTGAAGTGGGGGAGCAAGGGGCCCTTGCAGCACGAGGGGAGCCCCGTGCAGTGCCCGCACTGGAATCGACCTGGGGATTGGCTGTGGTCTTTGCGCCTAGGAAGTGGTAACTCTGCTCTTTGTCTAGGAAGAGTATAAATATTGGGGGACTGTTGGGAATCACGTTCGGTGGAGCGCTATGGGAAGATGACTCTTTATTCACCAATATGGTTAGATGGTCAAATCCCCTTTATTTCCGTGATACAGTGACTTATATGCGTTCTAGCAAGAGGCGTGCTCAGCTTAAGATTGGTTACAGTCAGAGGGTCCAGAGTTACATGTAAGGTGTGCATAGGTTAACTTATCACAACATTCTAAGGGTCAGCCTCCCAGACCACCCACTCCAGCCCCCTTGGTTATCTAGTCTCTGCCCACTGCAGCTGTGTGTGGGGTGCTCAGTTGTTTACATCTCGATTTCCTAGCCTCGCTGGGAACCAAGGACGTTCTCAGCGCAAGTTACCCATGTTTATGACTTTATGTCCTCGACTGGTGAGAAATTCTTCCACAATTCCCTCTTTTTCTTTTTGAGCAACCCACACCTGGCTAACTACCTTAGTTAAGCTCTTCTTAATGCAAGCAAAGACAATACAAGCGCATAGCAGAATTATTATGAAAATAACAAATAGCTGTAAGCCTTCTCCTAATAAGCTGCTTAACCACCCCGGGATTGTCCCAAACAGGTTCTGCAACCAGTCATCAAAGGTCGATGTTTCCTTCTTGATCTTATCAATATGGCCTTTCAAGCAGGTTATACTCTTGTGAATGGACTCACCATGATCTGATAAATTCAAACAACACATCCCTTCGAAGTCCTGGCAGCCGTGTCCTTGGGCTAGCAAAAGAAAATCAACGGTTGCTCGATTTTGCAATAGGGCATGACAAAGGGAATTTTGATCAACCAATAGTTGTCCTAAAACCTTTGTGGTGACATTGGCTTGTTTTGCTGACCAACACGCGAGTCTCTCTAGCTGTACTAATGCTTTTCCAGCTGCTCCTCCTGGTAGAAATACAGCTAAGGCAACACGAGCAGCTGTGGATAACAATTGAACGTTGTCATTGCAATTAGGACTCAATTTTAGAGATCGCTTAGGCCGGCGTCGGGCTAGGTCCCTGAGCTGACTAAGATGAGGGGCAAACATTGTCAGTTTACCCAGATAACATGGACCTCCATAAACGTTCTTTGGTATGCCTTGCCAGGCTCTATCACCACAAATAAGGAACACACCAGTGGGAAGTGCCTTGGCGGTTCTGTTGTTCCACAACAGATGACCTCGGCCCCTTCTTGATGCTTTAACACCATAACACCAGTTGTTTACTCCAGAAGCACCTAAAGGTCTAACATGGGCCTTGTCAGTGTTGTTTGAACTGCAGTGTCCGCCCTCATTGCTAAGGAAGTTATCATAGGCTGTTTAGCACAGGGGTGAATGGTGCAGCTACAAATCAACAGTGCTACAATCAAAAGAATAAACCTGTTAGAGCTTTCATCAGTAGCATTAGTCTGGCAAGCTAACAATCCAAGCTTAGCTAACAATCCCAAAAGCCATTTCTGCAAGCGACAGTAAGTCATTCGTTCAGAAACCCAAAAGTGCAGACGAACATCACAGTCACAGGAGAGTGCAGGTGTGCCACGTCTGCGCTGGCTCTGTGTGGCAGTCGATGCTGCAGATTCGCAGATCACTCAGCTGTCAAGTATTCTTCTCAGACTCCCATAGTTCTGGATTCACTTGATGTTCTCATTACACTCCTTAGCTATGAGCTGTGTCTGACTATTGTGCTTAAGAACTACAGACCTCTAAATACAATACAAAGATATGCCCTAGATGTTACTATCAGTCTATTCTACTTAGGCCTTTTCCCACAGTTCTTCATCTGCTTTTAGAATTTAGGGCAGTGTCTTTTTACCTCTTGCAGGGCCCTTGCAAGAGAAAAAAGTCACATTGCCATCTTATGCCAATTTGAGTGGGCCTTGGCCTTTACAAAGCTGTCAAACTGAACCTATTCCATTAAACCACAATCACTGAAAACTCGTAAAAAATACTCAAATTCATTAGCCATGGTCCAAACCTTAAAGATCCATACAAATACAATCATCATGTCAGTGCTTCTTTCAAGTCCTTTCACAGTTCTGCCATCTGAGCAAGACTTCTGCTCACTTTAGGGAAAAAACAAGTTGGTCATAATCAGGTTGGTCTTCATCAAGGCCTGTGAAGATAAATGGTCAAACACAAGCAGATACAAGAACAAATGCAGACACATCCATTGCCTAGGCTAGCAGATCCACTGGCCTAGTCTGTATGATGTGATTAGAAAAATCCCGAAAAGGAAAAGATTTCTTCTGCTATCCTACTGTCCTCTAACCCATATTCCCCTTTTCAATAATGCCTAAATATACCCAAGAAAAACATCCCATAACATCCTTATGTCCTAAGTTCCCAAAACTACAAACCCTTAGTCTTAACTTATCTTACTCTAAGAATCTATCAGCTATAGGAACTTCAAGAAAAGCAAAGAAAATTCAAGAAGATAACAATACCATGGTATTCTCAGAAAAGGGAAAAGTCAGAATTGTCACAAGGCTCATTTCATGCAATTAGCAGCTGTTCCTGTAAACTTCTATGCTAGTCCTGTCTTTATCTGTTATTGGGGGAAGGAGCTGACTGGCATTAGCCTACAAGCTCTATCATTCCCTGCTCCTAGTCCAGAATCTGGTTAGTGACTTGTAATGTGGATCTCAGTGCCTACACCCTTGCTATGAGAGGCAATGCATCTGAGTTCTAGTCTGTCCTGCTTGGTGCCTTCCATGTCTGTATAAGTTTCCACCCATGGTCAGTGGCATTGGCATCTCTGCTATGTCCTAGCAATCTCCCTCTTTTTCTTTTTGCCACTGAGCAGGGGGTGCAAAAGTCATTGTTGTGTAGTCTGTAGAAGGAATTAACCAGTAAGGCGATGGTAAATACCCCAGTCAGGAACTATCAGCTATCATTTCGAATGCAAACTGTTATCATCAGGTGGCTAAAAAATACAGCTGTGCGTGTCCATGCCTGTAACAGGGGCAAAAATGGTCCTAAGTCATCCTCGTCATTCTTGCTACCATTTCCATAAACTGTCTGACATCTGTCTGCAGTAGCACAGTATCACAGTACCATCAGGGTTGGAAGAGACCTCATAGGTCATCAAGTCCAACCCGTCACCACGGGGCTCAAGGTCAGACCATGGCACCAAGCGCCACGTCCAACCTTGCCTTGAACAGCTCCAGGGCACCAGGGACGGCGACTTTACCACCTCCCCGGGGAGCCCATTCCAGTATCCAAGCAGTCCCTCAGTGAAGAGCCCTCTCCTCGCATCTGGCATTGTCTAAACAGCTTCGAGGCTTCGCTGCCTCCTAGCAAGGAAAAAAAAATCCGTAAAAGAAACAACGGGCGGGGGGGGGAACGGGGCCCCGCGGGCCCTCCACAGGTGGCTAGAGGGGGGGGAGGAGGGGGAGGAGGCCAGCAGCCGCAGCGCCGCTTTTGTCCTTGGCCCTCCATCTCGCCCAACCCCCAGCTGTTTCAGGTCAGCCACCACTTGGTGTTTTCGTCCTTCTCCCATCCCACTACCAATCCTTAGTACACAACATGAAATCTACTCTGAAAACTTCCCAAACTGCCGTCTGTCCTCTCAGACTCTTCAAGACAGACAGAGAAAAAAGGCAGAGGTGAAGCTGTGAGCTATCGAACTGCTAATCTCCCTGTAGCCATACAAACGCAAATTGACTAAACTCCGAAACGACTCAAGGAAACCCACAAACTCTTCCCACCCCACCGACCCCTCAGCATCCCCCTCAGTCCCCCAGCTGTTGAAGGCTCGCGGGAGACCCTTCGGCTTTGGGATGCGGTCCGTTGGAGATGGGGCGGGCGTGCGGCGGTGAAGGGGGCGGATCTGAAGACTGTTCCGCCGAGCCGCGGGAAAGGGAGGGTCCCGAGCCGTCCGGTGCGGTCGCGTCTGCCGTCGGTCCATTCTCTCTTTACCGTCCGTTCCTCTGTACCTTCAGTAACGTCTTTTACCGGCTGAAAACTAAAAGTCCGTGTCCCGTATCGCACGCAGTCATCCGCGGGGACGCGCGGGCTACAGCGGCAGATTCGACACAGTACACACAGCGGCAGGCAGCCGCCCTCCGCGCGGCAGGGCCGAAAACTTTTCCAAGATGAGAAGCGATTGTAACTGGCTGCCGGCGGGTCGCTGCGGGCAGCCGCCATCACGGGTGTGTCAGTGAGTCGCTACGGGCAGCCGCCATTATGGGTGTGTCAGTGAGTCGCTACGGGCAGCCGCCATCATGGGTGTGTCAGCCGCAACTCAGTCCCAAGCGCATCTCTCCCAGCGCTCCAGTTAGACCGATCAAAAAGTCCTTAGCTTTCTACGTGCAGCCCACAGAGCTGAAACAAGACGAGATGTCTCTCGGAGACTAAGACTCGTCAGCGGGGACAGAAAACAAAGTCATTCACATAGTGATAAACAATTGCACACGCCCAGTTCTTCTCGGGGGCTTGCAAATGCTTTGCAACGAACAATCAGCAGAGAGTTGGTGTGGTCTGCATGCCTCGCGGCAAAGTTGTGTACTCAGAGCGGCTCGCAGGCTCTGCTTCAGTCACAGATGGTACTATAAAGGCAAATCGCCGGCAACCTTGTTGCGAACCGCGTATTGCTCCCTGCCGTGGATACGTTCTAACATGTCTCTTGCCGATGTCCCTGTGGTCAACGTGACTACAATCGGGTTACCGGACACGGCTCCAGTAGGGAAGGAGGGCGGAGGCGGGCGCGCGGGGCTGGCGACACGGGTGCCCGCCGGGATCGTACGGCACGCTCATTTTCAACTCCGCCACAGAGCTGGCAACCTTCCCAGCCACGCCTTTAAGAGAAGCAGCTCTGCCGAGACCGAAAAACCGAACCACGGAGCCTTCTATCGGGACGCTCGGGGCGGGAGTGGAGGAGAAACCTGGCGCCGCGCACGCGTCAGAGCTGTTCGTAGCGGCCGGCAGGAGAAGTAACAGGACCACCGCCGCCGTGTTTCTTTCGGCTGTCATCTTTAGTAACGCGCAGAGCACCTCCCGCCGGGCGGGACTTAGCTGGCGGGGCGACTCAAAGTCAGTGCCGTTGCTAAGAACCGCGTCCCACAGTGCGTCTCCGACCTCCCGCTGCACTTTCGATCTTAAAATCATGGGAGGCTCATTACTCGCATGACCCTGCGCACACGCCCGGGCCAGCAGCTCTCAGAGCTCAGTGTCCGGCGAACTTCTCTCACGAGACAAATATGCCAGCAAACGCAGTGCCCCAGCAAATCCACTGTGGGCCTTACCTGCCTTACACACGGGCTGTTCACTCCGGAAATGAACGTCCAGACTACTGCCACCTCGGGGCAGCGCTACCCGGCCCAGCGGCACCGAATGACGCTTACTGTCTCCGATACGGAGAACGTCCCACAAGTTGATCGGACCCCTCTGTCTTCGGGCCAACCCTCCGGCCTCCAACGCAGTCTCACCTGCGGCCGGCTTGTGTCCTGACTCCTCTGTTCGAGCGCCAGATGTTGGGAATCACGTTCGGTGGAGCGCTATGGGAAGATGACTCTTTATTCACCAATATGGTTAGATGGTCAAATCCACTTTATTTCCGTGATACAGTGACTTATATGCGTTCTAGCAAGAGGCGTGCTCAGCTTAAGATTGGTTACAGTCAGAGGGTCCAGAGTTACATGTAAGGTGTGCATAGGTTAACTTATCACAACATTCTAAGGGTCAGCCTCCCAGACCACCCACTCCAGCCCCCTTGGTTATCTAGTCTCTGCCCACTGCAGCTGTGTGTGGGGTGCTCAGTTGTTTACATCTCGATTTCCTAGCCTCGCTGGGAACCAAGGACGTTCTCAGCGCAAGTTACCCATGTTTATGACTTTATGTCCTCGACTGGTGAGAAATTCTTCCACAGGGGACTTCCCACCTTGGGAGTTCCCGCCTTAGAGTTCATTCCCACCTTAGAGTTCTCCCCCGCCTGGATAAATTCTGTGGAAGGAGCCCCTGGCGCTCTGCTCCGAAGGATGGCTTCCCACCTTAAGCACCCTTTATGCAGGCTCAGTAGGCCTTAACGACCCTCAGAGGGCCTCTGAAAGAGAGTGAGGGGACAAGCAGCTGGACCACCCTTCTTTTCAGACAGCCTGACTCACCTGTGAGTAACTTTGGCTCAGCCACCATGATTATTAGTGGGGAATGCTATTATTTAATAGCTCGGTCTTTTCCAACTTCTGACTTCAGAAATAGTCAAATTACCTATGGTATCCTTGTAGATCTTCTCAACCTAACTGAATCCGCTAATTAAAACTAAATTAATTTCTATATATAGTTTTGGGGGTGGGTTTTTGGGAAAATAAAATATTCAAAGCCTTAGCTATATTTTCTGCTATGTTAGTAGATAGTTAGTAGTAAACAGATTCTTGACAATTATAGGTACCTCAAATTTAACCCCTGTTTCTATTTCCTGGTAAAAAGAATTTAAAGTATATGCCGTTCTTACATCACCTTGGCTTCCTCCCATATTTGGATGTGCACCACAGTTACTGGATCTTGTCCTTTCCCTGCAATTGCTAATCCAAATCTCCAGTTAAGCCAATTGAGTTTCTCAAGACTCTGCTTGTGTTCATCATTCCATTTGTCTGGTTCAAGGATAGTCAGGTTCACTGGGTTACATTGATTTCTAGTACAATTAGGAGGAGCGACTCCACGACTCAACATAGCCAACCAGTAAGGTCAGGGTTTCCATGTTCCCATCCCTTCAAGCTATCCCCACATGTCCCCACATGCATAAACTTGTTGTCTGGTATAGGACACTGCCCAACAGCCTGAGGACACGTGTATTTGTGTTGAGTGTGATAATATCTCACCCAATCCATAGATCCATATCCACCGTACAGATCTATCACTTGACAAGCACCAAAGCTCACACTAACAGGCCTATCCAGGGTAGTAAGTTCTTTTCGGGTGATGAGTTCCCCATTTTGGTCCCAAAATCTAACTTCTAAAAACCCTCTCCTTCCTTTATCCTTTGGATTATAACAAGTCACTTTGTCCCCTTCCCAACACACCCCATAAATTGTAGAGCTGTTCTCGCAGGTTCCTTGAGTTTGATTAGTACATTGGTAATGTGTATCATAGATAAGAATCTGAGTCACCACATTATCCATCTGGTTGGTTTTTATCCATTTGTGCTAGTTTGAAGCAAGCTAGAATGTTTTGGTAAAAGAACTAGATAACGGGCAGTGAAATGAAAACAATTGATGTCAACTTCTCTCACAGTCTCGCTGAGAACTCTGGGAAGAAGAAAAAAACTTTCTCCATTTTGTTTCTCACTCTTGCTTTTGCCTTAGACCTGGCCACATCTCATTAACCCTGCTCCTACTAACCTTGCTCCCTAACCTCTTGGCTGCACCTCTCTTCTTCCTGAGAACTGGGGTAAGGTTGAGAGGGCCGGGGGGAGGTGTTGGGGTGGTTTGAGAGCCCCTCCTGGGGACTCAGGTTTCTGGGAGGGGAGTTGTGCTTTTGTATTGTTTATCCTTTGTCTATTTCTGTATATAATTGTATATAACTATATATATTGTAAATAGCTGCTTGTAAATTTTGCTAGCTGTAAATAAATTGCTTCATCTATATTCCCAGGGTCCGTCTGAGTTTGCTGGGGCAAATTCAAAAGTGTGGGAGGGGCGGGGTAACCCCCAAACCATCACATTTTTATATTGGCTTTCCCAATGTGGGGCTAGATATTTTTGAGTGACTGGAAATTAGCTCTGGGAATTAAGATGAAGCTAATCAAGCAGCTATTGTATTTGGTTGGTGCATTGCTCTGGTCTGGTTTTGTTTTCTTGGCATTTAGCTGGTTAAAAGGTCAAATTGTTGCTTATTTTATTGATCTGGCTTATAATAAGGCTAAAGCTAAGGTTTCAGATATGTTCTGGAGCTGGGGTGATTTTATTCTTGGTTATGATGGTTTTAATATCTCTGAGAATATTACCAAGGACATTACAGGAGCTCTGGTCAATAATGTGACAATCAATGGAAATTCTGCTTTAAATATGGCTCTAATGAGAGTTATTCAGCCTAAGACAGGAATTCCAACTGTTTGTATAGGCACATGCTCATGTAAAACTGTTTTTCTTCTCACAGTTTTTAATATTTGCCTCATGATTTTAATATTCATATTAATTTTGGCATTATTGGTGAAAAATTCAAAACCAGTTTCTGTAAGAGCTAGGAAAAATTCTGTGTCTCAGAAGCAGTCTCTTTCACAGCAAAACAAGGGAACACAGTTATCGGCTTCCCCCTTGCCAGCCTCTGCCCCTCCTTCTCCAAGTGCTGGGAACACGGCCAATGTTCCCACCACTAACATAAACAATGATAGCAAAACCAAAAACAATAACGGGCAGAGTTCGGTAGGAGCCTCAGGAGGACAGGCAGGTACCCAAAATCAGAATGTTCCCAGCAAAAATGATAACACCTCAGGGTTGGCAGGCATCCCAGGAGGACAGGCAAACAATCCTACTAATGCTAGTAATGCTAGCTCAGTCAGTCCAAATCCTAATGACACCAGCTCAGCCAATTCAAACCCCCAGCCAGCAGACCAGAACCAAAATCCTCCTGTTAAAAGCAAGGCAGATTTGAACTCACAAGCTCCAAGTCAGACCCCTTATAATTCAAATCCTCCAAGTCAGACGCCTAATGATTCAAACCCTTCAGGTCAGACTCCTAAAGATTCAAATCCTCCAGCAGACACATCCAAGTCTGTTGCTGCTCAGGCCTTTCTGGCACCTGCTAAGGCAAAAGCTAAGACAAAGAGTGGTTCGCAGGAGGATGTAAGACAGGGGACCTCTGGTGATCAGCAGCAAGAGGAGGATGAGATAGTTAGTCTGCGAGACCATGTAGATGTGCTGAGACAACAATACTCAAGTGAGAGGAGCGCTGTGAGGTTAGCTGCCAGGAGAGAGGATGGTTCCAATGAGTTTAGGAATGCTATGAGGAAGATTGTGTTAGGCCCGGCACCACCAGAGCAACAGGAAGAAGAGGAGGAAGATGACATCCAAGGCTCCAAGGATCCACTCAGAGAGGTCAGGGAAGTTAGGAAGGAATACACAAGGGAATCAGGTGAGCCAATCCTAAGCTGGCTAGTGAGATGCCGTGGCATTGGTGCTAATGCTCTGCAGGTAGGAGACAAGTCTGCCAAGCAGCTGGGACCACTCACTAAGGAGAGTGGAGTGGACAAACACCTGGCAAGTCCTCTTGGTGGGGTTAGCTTGTGGACACGCCTACTGTTGGCTGTGGCTATGAGATATCCTTCCCGAGATGATTTGCCATGGGCTGCCAAGAAGTGGAACACCATTGAGCAGGGAATTAAGCTTCTGAAGGAGTTTGCTGTGAAGGAAGTGCTTTATGGAGATCATGGCACTCATGAGCCTGATGATATTCCTTTGGGAACAGGTCTCATGAAGAAGCTGATTAAGCTTGCTCCTTCATCCTATGCTAACATCTTGGCCAGTAAGTTTCTATCAAGGAGTGATAATGGAAGATCTTTCACTGTTGGTGAATTCACTGACCAGCTCAGGCAGATAGAGGACAGCTTGTCACACTCTGGCCTAGTCTCTGCCTTAAAAACTCTAGGTACAGAGATAAGAGATGGCATCAAAGAGAGCATGAAAGAACTGAAGGAGGATCTTACAACCTCAATTTCCAATCTGGTAAAGGATACCATTCCTGCATCATCTGAATGGGTGCATGTTTCTGCAATCAGGAACAGACGCCCACCTCCTGCAAGGCAATTCCAGCCCAGGAGGAGACAAATTCCACCCAGACAGCAGCAATCACGTGCGTCACTGTGGATACTTCTGCGTGACACATACGGTGAGAACATGAACAAATGGGATGGTAAACCTACTTCAGCTCTTTCAAAGAGAGTCAGGGATCTGCAGAGTGGCAGAAACAGAGGCAATAATGCCAGGAAAGTAGCTGTCACTTCTTCAGCTCCCGAGAGCAACTGCAATTACTCCCGCAATTGCAATTTCTCTCACAACAACACCAATCACTGTGTACACCCCACATGCCATGTTCAGCATTAGGGGTGCCCTGCCTCCAGCCAGGAGGAGGAAAGGGATAGTGGAGAGCACTGAATCTATTGGAATGTATTCATTAGGTGGCCTGGCAGTTCAAGAGTTCGGAAATACAGGGCTTTAGTTGACACAGGTGCTCAGTGTACTTTATTGCCATCAAATTGTAAAGGGACAGAGTCCATTTCTATCTTTGGAATCACTGGTGGATCTCAAGAGTTAACTAAGGTACAGGCTGAGATCAGTTTAACTGGTAAAGAGTGGAAGACACATACTATTGTAACTGGTCCTGATGCGCCTTGCATTCTGGGAATTGACTTTTTGAGACAAGGTTGTTTCAAAGATCCTAAGGGTCACAAATGGGCTTTTGGAATAGCATCTGTAGAGATTGAGGATGATAAATTGAAATTGTCTATTAGACCTGAACTTTCTGATGAATCTGCAGTTGTGGGACATCATGACATAGAGGACCTGGAAGTGCCAATTGCAACTCAAACTGTTCATCATAGGCAGTACAGAACTAACCGTGACTCTTTGTTGCCCATTCATCAGCTGATTCGTCAATTGGAGAGTCAGGCTGTCATCGAGAAAGCTCATTCACCTTTCAACAGTCCCATCTGGCCTGTGCGTAAACCTACGGGCGACTGGAGACTGACAGTTGACTTTCGTGCCCTCAACGAGGTGACGCCACCCATGAGTGCAGCTGTGCCAGACATGCTGGGACTCCAGTACGAGCTGGAATCGAAGGAGGCTAAGTGGTATGCAACCATAGACATTGCTAATGCTTTCTTCTCTATTCCCATAGCAAAGGAGTGCAGGCCTCAGTTTGCATTCACCTGGAGAGGAATCCAGTACCAGTTCAACTGTTTGCCTCAGGGGTGGAAACACAGCTCAACCATCTGTCACTCAGTCATCCACAATGCACTGGAGAAAGGGAAAGCTCCAGAGCACATCCAGTACATCGACGACATCATTGTGTGGGGCCAAACTGCTGAGGAAGTCTTCGAGAAAGGTAACAAAATCATTGACATTCTGTTGCAAGCAGGTTTTGCCATTAAGAGAGACAAGGTCAAAGGACCTGCCAGAGAAATTCAGTTTCTGGGAGTGCGGTGGCAGGATGGTCGCCGTTACATTCCTCAGGATGTGATCAACAAAGTCTCTACCATGGCAGTTCCCACCAGTAAGAAGGACACACTTTCTTTTCTTGGTGTGGTGGGATTTTGGAGACTACACATTCCTGGTTTCAGTCAGATTGTCAAACCTCTGCATGATGTGACTCGTAAGAGAAACAATTTCGAGTGGGGACCTGAACAACAAGCAGCCTTTGATCAAATCAAACGAGAAGTAGTCCATGCAGTGGGCTTGGGACCTGTGAGATCTGGTCCGGACATTAAAAACATTCTGTACACGGCTGCCAGTGACAATGGTCCAACTTGGAGTCTTTGGCAGAGAGCTCCAAATGAGACACGTGGTCGTCCACTTGGTTTCTGGGGATGTTGTTACAGAGGTTCAGAGACAAATTACACTGCAACTGAGAAAGAGATTCTAGCAGCCTATGAGGGAGTGAAAGCAGCTTCTGAAGTGATTGGAACTGAGTCACAATTGCTTTTAGCTCCTAGACTGCCAGTTCTTAATTGGATGTTCAAGGGCAAAGGTTCATCACCACATCATGCCACAGATGCAACCCGGACTAAATGGATGGGTTTGATAACCCAACGAGCGCGAATGGGTAATCTTGATCGACCTGGTCTGGTGGAGGTGATCACCAACTGGCCGGAAGGCACAGACTGTTCCAAACCTCCAGAGGAGAAAATAACTCGTGCTGAGGAAGCTCCTCCCTATGGTGATCTCTCTGATGAGGAAAAGAACTATGCTTTGTTCACAGATGGTTCCTGTCGTCTTGTTGGGAACAAGCGAATATGGAAGTCAGCAGTGTGGAGTCCAACCAGGAGAGTTACCGAAACAAAAGATGGTGAGGGAGAATCCAGTCAGTTCGCTGAGGTAAAAGCTGTTCAACTTGCTCTTGATGTGGCTGAACATGAGAATTGGCCTATCCTTTACCTCTACACCAACTCGTGGATGGTAGCCAATGCTCTATGGGGTTGGCTGAAGGACTGGAAGAAGAATGGTTGGCAGAGGAAAGGAAAGCCTATTTGGTGTGCTGATCTATGGCAGGACATTGATGCACGGCTGGAGAGAACTCCAGTGAAGGTGCGGCACGTAGATGCACACATGCCTAAGAGCAGAGCCACTGAGGAACATCAACATAACCAGAAGGCAGACCAAGCTGCTAAGATTGCTCAAGTTGATACCAACTCTGAACTTGACATTGACCTTGATTGGAAACACCGAGGTGAGCTGTTCTTAGCTCGGTGGACCCATGACTCATCTGGACATCAAGGCAGAGATGGAACATACCGATGGGCTCGTGATAGGTCAATTGACTTGTCCATGGACGCTATCACCCAAGTCATCTATGACTGTGACATTTGTGCTGCTATTAAGCAGGCTAAGCGAATCAAGCCCTTATGCTATGGTGAGAGATGGTCAAAGTACAAGTATGGTGAAGCCTGGCAGATTGACTACATCACTTTACCTTGATCTCGTTCTGGCAAGCAGTATGTGCTGACGATGGTAGAAGCCAGCACTGGATGGTTGGAGATCTATCCAGTTCCACATGCTACTGCACGTAACACCATTGTTGGTTTGGAGAGACAGATCTTGTGGAGACATGGAACTCCAGAGAGAATTGAGTCAGACAATGGTACTCATTTCAAGAACAATCTTGTGAAAAACTGGGCCAAAGAGCATGGTATTGAATGGATCTATCATATACCCTACTATGCACCAGCTTCAGGGAAGATTGAACGCTACAACGGTTTGCTGAAAACCACCCTAAAAGCCATGGGGGGTGGAACTCTAAAAAACTGGGACAAACATTTAGCACAAGCTACCTGGTTGGTAAATAGTAGAGGTTCAGTAAACAGAGCAGGACCTACACAATCAGATTTGGTCCAAACAGTAGACGGTGATAAAGTTCCTGTTGTACGTGAGAAGAATCTGTTAGGGAAAACTGTTTGGGTATTTTCTCCTTCGGGCGAAGGGAAACCTGTCCGAGGGGTGGTGTCTGCTGAAGGTCCTGGTCAGACATATTGGTTAATGCAGGAGAATGGTGAAATCCAGTGTATTCCACAGAGAAATCTGACCTTAGCTGAGAGAGTTTAAATTCAAGCTGTTAGGAGTTTTCTGTTCTAGGTAACATCGGCGTCCAACACTGAGAGAATCTACGATAGAATCTACAGTACGTGAGCACGAACCCAACATCATCTGGGAGTCCCTGTTCTGAGCTTTTGAATCACCTACATCTAATTGAAGTGTGAACTGAACTTGTATATATTGTTTTATTGTAAATATTGCTTTAGATTAGATTGGATAATTCTCAGCGATACTCTGAGCGAAGTAGACAAGGGGTGGATTGTGCTAGTTTGAAGCAAGCTAGAATGTTTTGGTAACAGAACTAGATAACAGGCAGTGAAATGAAAACAATTGATGTCAACTTCTCTCACAGTCTCGCTGAGAGCTCTGGGAAGAAGAAAGACTTTTTCTCCATTTTGTTTCTCACTCTTGCTTTTGCCTTAGACCTGGCCACATCTCATTAACCCTGCTCCTACTAACCTTGCTCCCTAACCTCTTTCCTGCACCTCTCTTCTTCCTGAGAACTGGGGTAAGGTTGAGAGGGCCGGGGGGAGGTGTTGGGGTGGTTTGAGAGCCCCTCCTGGGGACTCAGGTTTCTGGGAGGGGAGTTGTGCTTTTGTATTGTTTATCCTTTGTCTATTTCTGTATATAATTGTATATAACTATATATATTGTAAATAGCTGCTTGTAAATTTTGCTAGCTGTAAATAAATTGCTTCATCTATATTCCCAGGGTCCGTCTGAGTTAGCTGGGGCAAATTCAAAAGTGTGGGAGGGGCGGGGTAACCCCCAAACCATCACACCATTCATTACACTTGTTTTGCTGTTTTGCTATCAGAGAGGGGATTAGTAAAATCACAAGGAATAGGAGTCTGGTTTGACGTGTACCTGCACTCACATGGCCTATAATGTTGCAGCTCACAGCCATGGTTGTTAAGCTTCTTTGTGGCAGCAACAGAGGTCTACCCAGCCTTGCCTCTCAGTTCCTTACCACTCAGGCCTTTCTTACAGGCATAAGGTACACCGCCACCTTTAGGTTGACTCTGGAACCTGCCTCAAGGTAAGTTTTAGTCTTTCAGTATGGGGTGTGGCTGTCCATTCTGCTGGGAGGTCTACAGGTCCCTTGACCCTGGTTGAGTGCATCCACTCTGTCCCAGGTTGAGACAATAGGGTTAAAAATTTTCTGGGGACTAAAAGATTGTTATTTAATCCCATAATTCTGCTATCTCCTTATAAACTCACAACAAGGTCAGTTCACTCTCCTTTCCTCCTCCTCCTGTGCTGTGTGTGTGGCGGGAGCCACTTTATCAGGAAGAACATATAAGCAGTAGGCCTCTAGAGGCTTGTTTAGGCTTCTTTGGATGGCAGAGGCACTGGGGGGGGGGGGGGGGGAGGGATTGGAGCACTGGGGAGTATTGGGGAGTATTAGATTTAGTTTTTGGGATGGGGGAAAATTCAAGGGGGTTTGCCATTGATGGGGTAATTTCTTTGTAATGTCTTTCTCTGTATCTCTGTCCAAATATAATTCTGTAATTTTTCTCCAATTTCATTTGAGAGTTTAATTTCTGTCGCTATCTTTAAAAACCACGACACACCCTCATTTGGTTGTCCAGACTGCAGTCTCTGTGGTGAGGAGAACCTGAAAGGGACCTTTCCATTGAGGAGTGAGTGTTTGTTCTTTCCATGTGTAAAGGGTTAACCCTCTTGGGGCAGTGGTATTGACCCTGACTCCAGGTGCTGTGAGTTACCAGGAGCAGACCCTGGATGTCTGCACGCGATCGACCTGTGTGGTCAGTGTGACATCGTGCTGAGACTGCATGACGTCCTGCCTTCTGCACCTGAAGGTCCTGCCTGGAATCCCTGGACATATATACAGATCGTCCAGAAGAAGCCAGGAGAACAAGGTCAAAGATTGTCTGTGTCTTTCCCCAGAAGCTGGAAAGATTCAAGCCTCAAGTCCAACAAGACAGAATCCCCTGAAAGCATTTGGGCACTGTCTGGACTGTGGCTAGCCCCTGCAAGGGTAATAATAATAATAATCTGTGAGTAAATGTTTAAATGCCTCATAGTAATTCTCTACTGCCTTCTGCCATAGAGCAGAAAGAGCTTGAGCCCATCTACTGGGTAAATGGCGTATTGGCTGCAAGTGGAATTTGACCGCAAGCGGCATTTGACCACAGGAATAGTCTCTTCCAGTTCAATTAATGTTTATATATTTTGCTGGTTGTATTAGATGTAGATATTACCCATAAAATGTTTCCATAACCGTGTAAGAACTGAAATATTATTAAAATTATTGTTTGTGGGTGGCAAGAGTTCTGAATATCAAAAATTAATAAACAATATTAATTTTGGAAAATATCATCTTGCATCAATTAATTTTTCCCTCCCCAACAGCCCTACAGCAAAGGACTGTTCCTGATTTCCCTCCAGAGGATGTCTACAACATCTCACTTGCACCTGTTTTCCTGATGCCCTACAGTGAAAGACTGTTCCTGGTTTTTCCCTCCAGAAGAAAAGACTGTTCTCCTGAGTTTCCCTCAAGAGAAAGGACTGTTCCTGTTTCCCTGATTCTTCCACCATGTTCCTGTCCTTCTCAAACCTCATCAACCTGCACCAGAGAAGCACATCACCTCGGGATACAGCTGGGGACCAAGAAGGACTTAAGAACTCTTAATACATGGACACATTTTCCTATCTTTTGATAAGGAGAGTGTCTGCAGGAAGGTGGAAATGGACTAACCAAGGGGTGGAATGTAAAGGGTTAATCCTC